>NW_025215313.1:49617-72798 GCF_004010195.1 Chiloscyllium plagiosum
ACTGCAATGTACTGTACTGCACTGTAATGTACTGTACTGCTCTGTACTGCACTGTATTGCACTGTGCACTGGTGACGAAGGAGGTTGATGAGGGGATAGCGGTAGATGTGGTATATATGGATTTTAGTAAGGCGTTTGATAAGGTTCCCCATGGTAGGCTACTGCAGAAAATACGGAGATATGGCATTGAGGGTGAGTTGGAGGTTTGGATTAGGAATTGGCTGGATGGAAGAAGACAGAGGGTAGTAGTTGATGGCAAAGTTTCTTCATGGAGTGCCGTCACTAGCGGTGTTCCGCAAGGATCTGTTTTGGGACCATTGCTGTTTGTCATTTTTATAAATGACCTGGAAGAGGGGTTAGAAGGTTGGGTGAGCAAGTTTGCGGATGATACGAAAGTCGGAGGGGTTGTTGACAGTGAGGAAGGATGTGGCAGGTTACAGCAGGATATAGAGAGGCTGCAGAGCTGGGCAGAAAGGTGGCAAATGGAATTCAATGTAGCTAAGTGTGATGTGATTCACTTTGGGAAGAATAACAAAAAGATGGGGTACTGGGCTAATGGTCGGATACTTGGTAGTGTGGATGAGCAGAGGGATCTTGGTGTCCATGTACACAGATTTCTGAAAGTTGCCACCCAGGTAAATAGTGTGGTGAGGAAGGCATATGGCGTACTGGCTTTTATTGGTAGAGGAATTGAGTTCCGGAGTACTGGGGTCATGTTGCAGTTGTATAAGACTCTGGTGCGGCCGCATCTGGAATATTGTGTGCAGTTTTGGTCGCCATACTATAGGAAGGATGTGGAGGCACTGGAACGGGTGCAGAGGAGGTTTACCAGGATGTTGCCTGGTATGGAAGGAAGATCGTATGAGGATAGACTGAGACACTTGGGGCTGTTTTCATTAGAGAAAAGAAGGTTTAGGGGTGACTTGATTGAGGTGTACAAGATGATTAGGGGGTTAGATAGGGTTGACAGTGTGAACCTTTTCCCGCGTATGGAGTCGGGTATTACAAGGGGGCATAGCTTTAAATTAAGGGGGGGGGGTAGATATAGGACTGAAGTTAGGGGTAGGTTCTTCACTCAGCGAGTCGTAAGTTCATGGAATGCCCTGCCAGTAGCAGTGGTGGACTCTCCCTCTTTATGGGCATTTAAGCGGGCATTGGATAGGTATATGGAGGATAGTGGGTTAGTATAGGTTAGGTGGGCTTGGATCGGCTCAACATCGAGGGCCAAAGGGCCTGTACTGCGCTGTATTCTTCTATGTTCTATGTAAAACCCTTAAACATTAATCAATTATTGTTTCTGAAGCCTTGTTTGGTGATTTAGATTGTCCACTTGGGAAGGATGCATCAGGTAAAGTATGGAATAGACTGAGAAGAAGCAAGTAAGGATGCAGAAACTTTCTATCGAGAGGCTCAGCTTGTGGCTTTATGCAGCTCTGCACCCCACAGAAACTGCTTATAAAAGGCAGGACTTATTATCACAAATAATTTGAGGCAACATATAAGTCCCTACAAGATCTGATTGCAAATCATCAGCAATGAATTAGGTGGATGTACATAGAGGGACAACAAGAGTTCTTAGTCCTGCTCTTCACTGTGGTTCACAAAACAGGTCCGGGGTATCTACTCACAACCTCCAGTGAGCCAAGTACCAGGGCCAGTTGGAAAATCAATGCTTTAACTGCTGCTATATTGCTTAGGCTCCAATCTACGACATCCAATATCAAGAACAAAGAATGAATTTGAAAGAACTTTATTTTGACTAACAACATTGGTGTGATTTTCTCTCACACCACACCATTATATATACTGAAAAGTCCACAGCTATGACACCCTAGCCAGAAGTGGCTTTTCTGAGGCAACTGCCTCTAAAGATGACAATAGGTATAAAATACATAAAACTATCACATTTAATACTAAATAAATGACAGTAGATGTGTCAGAAATTGGGTAAGACCATTCAAATATTTTATGAATGTGGAAGATGTCCATCTTATGGTATAGCAGATGTCAAGGACACCTGAATCCTCACAGAACATATTTACAATTTTTGCAAAGGAATGATCTCAGTACTGTCACTGATTAAGAGTTTGAAGTTTATTACTTCTGGCAACATCAGAGGTTCTATAAGAACTTTGACTGATGGTAATCTGCATCCTTGATTTGAGGTTGCCTCCCTTCTCTCCTATGGCCGTCTTGTTTCTGTGCTTGATGCAAGTTATCATGCCTGAAGAGGGTAATCTGTGGTCTCTGAGGAGCTGTCTTGTCATTTGTCTTCACATAATGGTGACAGATGAGAAGTGTTAACTGCAAGTATTGATCTAGATAATCGCAGACTAATAGAGTCAATGGAAATCAACACTTTTTTCTCTAGTTAGAAGATTTACATGGAGGGCCCAAGATAGCTGTTTGGATCTCATCAATAATTTTCATTGAATCCAACAATGTAACAAATTAAAATATATTCACTATTCTGCATGCTATTAATCAATTCAGGTGGGAAAATGTTAAACAAGTTTGTCCTGTTGAACAATGCTTCAGTGATTTGTTTGATCTATCTGTGCAATAAAATTTGGCTTAGACTGCAGATGGCTCCTGTGGAGACCAGAAAACACCAGGCAATATTGACCTTACATGTTACTAATAGTGCTTTCACTGTAATTGATGATAAATGCAGGTCTGTTTGTATTAGATGGCACACCTCTACTTAGCTACCTCTCAACTAAACCTTAGTCTCCAAGTACAGTTCTCCTCAAACATTCCTGGTAGCTCTGCCATTTCTGCTAAGATGAGCATGAGGTCGTGAAAGATGTAAGCATGCATTTATGTTCCATCATGACTTTCCTATCTGTTTCATCGAGCAAATAGTTTCATACACAAATGCAATTCTTTTAAAAAATGCAAACAATTGCAAATTAACAATTTGTAAGAATCCAGGATTAAGAAAACTTTTGCCATGCACATACGAATAGAAGATTAGATGAGATTCCCTACTGTGTGGAAACAGGCCCTTTTGCCCAACCAGTCCACACCGACCCTCCGAAGAGTAACCCACCCAGACCCATTTCCCCTCTGATTAATGCACCTAACACTATGGACAATTTAGCATGACCAATTCACCTGACTTGCACATCTTTGGACTGTGGGAGAAAACCAGAGCACCCAGAGGGAACCCACACAGATACAGTGAGAACATGCAAACTCCACACAGTCAGTTGCCCGAATCTGGAATTGAACCTGGGACCCTGGTGCTGTGAGGCAGCAGTGCTAATCACTGAACCACTGTGCTTCCCCCAAAGCTGCCATATAGCTGTTGTTTCATTAGAAATACTGTGATCACCTCAATGGTTAAGATCATAAATACTGCAATCTTGCACATTGGTTAACAATCTAATGAATTTTACGATTTCACAGTAACAGCAAGAATAGTTAATGGACAACAGGTAACATTATACAATGGGTGCACTGCTGGAGCAAGGACCTGGTTTCATTCGTATCTCAAATTCACCATCTTGCTCATCTATTTTACTTGAGTAAATTCATTTTAATCAACTGGAATTTTTACACTTGTGACTTTAACAACTCATCCAATTTGTTTCATTATTAAGTATGAATTAATTAGCAAATTGTTAACCTCAGCCACACCAAGTTAATGGATAATGTAGTATCTAAGAAAAGTAATGGGGTCTACATTTTATTACTGCAGATCAAGGGGACATATTTAAACATAGAAGCTAATATTTTGAAGCTGAAAATATTAAACTTGTAGTACTCATTAAAATTTAGTTTAAGGATATGTTTCATGTGATTAATCATAATTCTGCTCAGAACAACCAGAATAAAGGGGTTACTTTAACACAAAATATCAATGCAGTAAATATGCATTTAGTGCGTTTGTGTCAGAAAATCTACCAGCTTTCCTTGAATGTAAAAAGCCTAAAGATATTTTGCTGAATCTAATCACACTGCTGTGTAGAGGACAGTTTCATGGACTTTAGCACAGCAGTGTCATTGTAAGCCGCAAGCCCAACAATCTGTGTTTTTGAAACAACTTTTTTTTAAGGCGCTTGCAATGAAACCACCTTGTTTTCATACATAGAATTTCATCATCAAACTACATAGGCTGGCAATAGACAATATAGAACAGAATAATGGCAAGAGTGCAACTGAAAGAGCCTAACTTGCTCAAGATTATTTTCCTTTCAGAACCTAAACGACATAACTTGAAGATAAGGTGGGTAATACATTTATTGCCACCCAGATACATAAATTTTAAACACTGAAACTGAACATTCTTCCTTTTACATGAAAGTTAGTGCAACTTGAATAGCTTAATGTGTTCAACACACAAGCATTTAACATTAGAGAATAAACATAGCTTTATGCTTATGCAATATGGAAAAGGTTATATATTGAGAATTTCGTTTTTTTATATATATGCATCTAAAAACACTCTAGAATTTGGAAGTGTAAATGTTCAGCAGGAAGACACTCCCCAATACAGACCTAAAATGAGTGGAGTTCACAAAAGAAGTTGCCTGACTGAAACTGCAGCTGATTAATTCCAGCTGTTGTATCACGTCTGACAAGAGGCATCACTAAACATCAGCCCTCCAGCATATTGAATGTCCAAATAAAACATATCCTCAATATCAAAAAGTGGTTTATGTTCATTGCCATTGCTGAAACAGAAGGTCTTAATACATTTTGTCAATAAGTATTTCCCAAACTGCTTTCTGGTTTAAATATTTTTCGCAAAACACAACTGTCTTCAAATGCTTTTAATTCATCCACAGGATGTTGATGTTGTTGATAATGCCAGCATATATTGCTCACCTCCAATTACCCTTGAGAAGATAGTGATGATCTGCCTTCTTTAATATAATTGAGTGCCGTTGCAGAGAGCAGTTAAGAGTCAACCACATAGCTGTGGGTCTGGAGTTATATATAGACCAGAGCAGGTAAATGAAGCAAATGAGGTTTTAACAACAGTCTGTTAGTTTCACATTCCCTGTTACTAATAGTAGATATTCAATCCATATATATTTAATTAATTGGACTCAAATTCCCAAAATGCCATGGCAGATTTAAACTGCCTCCAGTTCATTAGTCTGGTCCTCTTCTGGACTAGTCTAGTAACCAATATGCAGTTATACCCACTTGCAAGAGACAGAAACTTTTCAATGTGCAATTATAATCAATTATATGTTGCATAGGCAAATGCATCTATTCTGCACACAATATGATCTCCCAAATTACAATAAGAGAATGAATGAACATTTCATTAGCACTTAGTGGTCTCAGCTGAGGAAGGAATGTTGTCTCGGACACTAAGAAAATTCCTTGTTGTTTTTTCAAATGACACCATGAGATTTTAAACATTTACATGAATACTCTACAGTGAGCTTGGTATGAAGGATAGCACCTTCAAAAGTGCATCAGTCCTTTCATTATGGTGCTGGAGAGCACTGAACCTGCAAAATGCTGATTCAGAGGTGTTAACAGCTGAGTGAAGCTGACTCTTCATAAGTATTGTCTTCTCTTTCAAAAAGGGTCAGGCTGGATTTTAACACCATGCGGGTGGATGTGCTTTGAATATGTAAACATCTTGACTGCAATTCTGTAGACCAATGCACACCTCCCCCACTAAATCAGTAAAGCAGAAACAGAAAATGGTAAAGAATTATATGATTATATGGCCTTAGATGGTGGGGAGTTTTGAAAAAGTATCCAGCACTGCTAAAACTGACTGAACTAGGAAGATGGGTTCAGAAAAAGCTCCCATTATGATGAAATGTATTGCACTTTTTACTTTTGCCAATACAGGTACAAGGTGATACAGTAATACTGTCATCACAGAAATGTAATTTTTTTTGTTCACAAATAATAGCATTTAGCATCTTCAGAAAATAAGAAAGAATAATTAGGTGGTGCCACTTTTGCAGATGCTGACAATGAATTGTCATTTGGATGGTGTTACAGTTCACTCAGGGAGTCCCATTTGCTGTGGTAACATATATTTTCCTATGTATTTGTATTCTATGGACAGTGTTTGAAGAAACTGAAAATATCTTTCCATCTCTTTCCAGAGATTTCGTCCAATCTCATGCTTGTCATTAGTGTTTCTTGGAAGGATTTGCAAGTTGGTATGTAATCTGTTTTGCTGTGTTATGAATGCATCTTCCTTGACCATCAAGTCCTGGAATGAGTCTTGAATCTAGAACTTCTGGACACTACCCATTTATATAGAGACAAATGTTTAATCCAATGGGATCTAGAATTAGCTTTTGGTCAGTGTGCCCTACTTCTAAGAGTTTGGAGCAAGTGGCATTAGGATGAAGTATTTAAAAGAAGGCGAAGATGAGATCTGCATAAATTGAAGGGGGCTGAAGTAAAATGGAACACTTTGGAATAAGCAGCTTAAAACAAAATTGGAGTGAATAATACATCGAGGGGAGTTAAGCAGAAGAAAAAGCGTTAACAAGGGAAGAGTCGGAAAATAAATAAGGAAGGGAGAGGGAAGAGAGAAATTAAGGCTGAAAATTAGAGAGCATGGAGAAACGACAACGAGAGAGAACCAAGAAAGAGTCAGAGATGACAGCCAGAAACTGCAACACATCAGGAGGACAGGGAGAAAGATTGAAGAGCTTATGCTGGAAACGTCCACTCTCCTGCTCCTCACATGCTGCGCGACCGACTGCGCTTTTCCAGCACACACTTTTTGTCTCAGGAGGACAGGGGACACCAAATTGGCGGAGACAAAGCAAACATGAAGAGAGGCCAATGTGAAATTCTGCAGGTGCTGGAAATCTGAAATAAAACAGAAGGTGCTGGTGAAGCTCAGCACGTCCTGCAGCATCAGTGGAGAGAGAAACAGAGTCAACGTTCCGTGCCCAATGTGGGCTCTCCTTGAGTTAATGCCCGCAAAGGAGACAGATGCTGGAAGAAAAGTACAACTTATTCCTGTTCCACAAACTTGGGGACGCAGCAACCAAACGGATCAATCAGGTGAGGGGGGCAATGAAGGAGAAAACAGGAGGGAAACAGTTTACTGGATGAAAAATCAAACGATTTTAAAAGAAGCAGATTAGACCCTGAAACGATTAGACTCTGGAACTAAAAAGGTCGAGGAAAGAATAAGGCAGGATGGGGGGGGGGGGGGGGCTTGCAACCAACATAAACTCCAGAGACGAATCATTCCTCCTGGTTTACAAAAGGAAGAGGCCAACACCGCTCCCGCCTTCTGGAAATCTGAGAAGTTTGAAAGATGAAATCAGCAGTGGGTTTTTCTTCCTGCGGCTCAGTGAGTGTCTGTGTGCGCGCACAGCGCTCCACTGGCTGAAACAGCACAAAATCCGAGCAGAATATTACAGCGCCGCATCTGTTCCCGTAGCAATTAGGGAACCGAGCGGGCGGGGAGGTGCGGGGGGGGGGGAGTGTCCTTTTTGTATTAACCTCCCCGGAGCCGAGTGGACAGGACCCAGCCAACCATTGCTGACATCGAACGGAGGCCCGAAGAAGCTGAAGAGGAGGGAGAGGGATATCTGTCGTTGGAAAAGAAAATATGCAAAAAGTTGCAGTTGGGTTGATTGAATGGAAAGTTCACACAGCCCCGGCTCACAGGAAATACTGACGGACTGGAGATTTGCGTTTGACATGAGCTGAGAAACAACCGCTTCGGATGCAAACATTGTGGGGAAATAAAACAAAGAAAGAAAGGAATTCGGTTGACGGAATAGCATTTTTTTTTTCTGGATTTTTGTCAGTGACTGGATTGGAAAGTTGCCTCCAAGGTTGTATTGTTCATTGCAATGCTGTATTAGTGAGTGGCCGGAGGGAGCTCATTGACTTGGGGTCTGTCAGTGCGGACCGAGCTCCCGGGAGTGGTATCCCTCTGAGCAGCAGCAGCAGCAGCCCGAAGCAATGCCAGCCCCTGCGGGGGAGAGTTTGGACAATCCCTCCCTGGGAGATCTGCACATTTCCACCTCGGCCCTTCACCTTCCACTTCCCGTCGCTCGCGTCTCCCGAGAGGCGATCCGGAATTTCCACCACACCAAGCGGGTTGGAAGTTACCTGATTGGGAGGAAGTTAGGCGAGGGATCTTTCGCCAAAGTTCGGGAAGGGTTACATGTCCTGACCGGGGAGAAGGTAAGTTCCCTCCGGCTCGCTTCTGTTTTTGAATTTTACCTTCACGCGTGTCAATTGGCTGGAATACTGTAACGTTTATATTCCCCCCAAAATTGTGAATAATTTTACACATAATAAGCAGGATCGCCGGTGTTTTCAGATGCATCACAATGATGGTGCATTTCGATAATCCCCCCGGTCCACATTGCGTTGGGGATGCACACCAGGCATCTGGGAAGAAGGCGGTAAATTCAACCTCTGGTGTGCACCACTGCTCAAATGCTTCCTAATCCTCGATGGAAACCCTTGGCCCAAAGTTATGTGATGGACACTGATCAGAGACGTGTTACCATGCCAGGAAGAGCTATTCTCAGTGGGGTCTTCCCCTTTGAGTTACACATTTGGTCAGCAGTGCATTAAGCAGTGATGAGGACCCTCGGTCAGCGACCTGTAAATAGATTAGATAAACGTAACTGAAGTGAAAGGGCAGTTGACACTTTCAATAAGTTTTCTGGTTTTTTTTAGCAGAATCTGCACTGAATGAAACTCAAAACAATGTTTGTAAGTGAGTTTGTATTCCAAGATGTGGTGATTGTCATTGCACATATCTTTTTATGAATTCTGTTTGTTTAACTTAAAACAAAGAATGCCAATGATTATATGGGGTTGCAGATAACCTCTTCACGAATCCACTTAATTCAATGCCATTCAATCTCGTCCTTTCATTTGGGATATATATAGTTCTGTATATTTTTAGTTGAAGTCTAAATGAGCTAGAGTTATAATAAGTGTTCAATTCAAAATATGCATTTTGTGCAAAATCCAAAGCATTATTCAACTTAACTAAAAACTTCAACTCAGCTAAGATCATCCTGATTATCCTGGTGAACTTCACCAGATTTTTTTAGTCAGCTTGGTGCTGGAAATGGAGAGTCAAACCAATGTGGGAAATGATCCCTGCAGTCTAAGTACATGTCTCTGACGTATCAGACAATGGGTATTCACTAGAATGCACAATCACACAACTGCAAAATGGCCTAATCTACTCTTCTAATGAACAAGGATAGCAAAGTATACAATTGATTATAGAGGAAAGAAAACAGGGACACTTTGCTATTAAAATAGAAAACATGCAGCAGCTTTTGTTACAGTTATTTTTTAAATTCGTTCGGGGATGTGGGCATTGCTGGATGGGCAAACATTTATTGCCCTTCTCTAATTGCCCCTGAGAAGGTGGTAGTGAACTGCCTTCTGGAACTGCTGCAGTCATTTGGTGTATGTGCTCACGCAATGCTGTTAGGAAGGGAGGTCAAGGACTTTAATGTAGTAACAGTGAACGAGCAGCAGTAGATTTCCAAGTCAGGTTGCTAAGTATCTTGGAAGAGAGCTTGCAGGTGGAAAGTGCTGTTACAGGTGTTTTGGTGAATTTCTGTAGTGCATCTGGTAGATGACACACAGTGCTGCCACTAAATATTGGTGATGGGGGAGTGAATATTTCAGAATGTGGTGCCAAATGACCAGGCTGCATTTTCCTGGATGATGTCAAGTTTCTTGAATGTTGTTAAAGCTGCACTCATCCACACAAGTGGGGAATATTCCATCACACTCCTGACCTGAGCTTTATAGGTGATGACCAGGCCTTGGAGAATTAGGAGGTGAGTTACTCATGGTGGGTTTCCTAGTCCCTGACTTGCTTTTGTATCCAGAATATTTATATAGTTAGTCAGTTCAGTTTCTGGTCAATGAATGGAATCTGTTGAAGACTGTCCATTGCTATTCCTCTTCTCCACCTCCCTAACCTTCTGTCCTAATTCATTTGTGAAGGATGAAGCAGCAGATGAATCCCAAACTATCTGTCTTACCTGTGGCACTGACATGTGAGTATCTGAGTTAGTGTATGGTCCTAATGAGCTCCGATACAGTGCACTCTTGAGGAGGAGTAGATGTTGCCCTCTAGCATCATCCCCTGTCACACTCTTGAAGGGCCTGTGAGAGAGTAAAGACAGGAATTAGATTTGTCAAAGTAAGAAGAAGTTTGTTTTAATAATATTTCCCTCTTTGCTGACATCAGGTCAACATGAGTGAGAGCTGTATGCCATGTGATTGTGTGATATTTAATTCTGTTTACATGTAGCTGAGAGACTTCATGTTCCCAGCTCCAATGACTAAGCACATCACCACCTGCCAATGCCCAGGACCTTCTCTGTAGTTATCAGTTGGACGATTGACATAGGATCATCTCTGCACCTTCCTGGTGTTCTCTACACCACGGTAAGGACAGAAGGAAGAGATCAGGAAACTATAGGTCAGTTTGTTTATCTCTGTCATTGGAAAATACTGGGATCAATTATTAAGGAAGTAGTAGTTGGAAATTTCAAAAAATAATAATATAATCAAACAGAGTCAACATTGTATTATGAAAGGGAGTTCATGTTTTACCATCTTCTTTTGAGAATGTAACAAGCAGCATGGGGTACCAGTGGATGTATTGTCCAGTAGATGTAGCTTGTTCACTTATGCAGGAATAATAGTAAAGTAGAATATTGTTTAAATGGAGAGAAACTGTAGAATGCTGGGTTTCAAAGGATTTGAGTGCTCCACACATGAATTGAAACAAAATCACCATCAAATAAATCAGAAGACAAATGCAACAATGACCTTTCTTGCAAGAGGATGGAGTATAACAGTAAGGATATCTTCCTACACTGCGCAGGGAGTTGATGAGGTTGTATTTCTTATTTAAGCAGGGAGATTCTTGCGTGGGAGGCAAATCAGAGAATGTTCACCACATTGATTCCGAGGATGTCTAGTTTAATTTGTTCAGAAGAATGAGAGGTGATCTTATTAATGCATTAGATATTGAAAGAGCTTGACAGGGTAGATACTGAGAAGACATTTCCTTTCATGGGGGAAACTAGAACTAGGGAGTCGAGTATCAGAATAAACAAATTTTCATTTAAGACTGAGATGAGGAAGAATTTCTCCTCTTAGTAAGTCATTAATCTTTGCAATTCTCTTTCACAAGGAACTGATATGGAATCATGGAATATATTCATGCCTGAGTTAGACAGATTTTTGATCTACAAGGGAGTCAAGGGGCAGGCAGGAAAGTGGAGTTAAAGGCACAATCAAATCAGCAATGATCTTCCTGAATGGTAGAGCAAAGAGGCCAAGTGGCCTACTGCTATTCCTACTCCTCTTGTTCTTATTTCCTTATTAAAGTAATGACGTGTGTTATTTGAAAGACGGGAAAGCATTTGTTGAAAATGGTTATGAGGGGGGAACATAACATTGGCTAAAGATGAGGCTGAAATTTAGTGATGGTTGGATAGGGAGGATGTGAGGAGATGATTAGAGAAGAGTGGTTGAATCTAGGGATCAAGGGTTCTGGAGTTGGCATGAAAAATCGGAGATGAAAGGGTTGGCCAGATACACATATCAAGAAATAGCTGAATGGGCCACAGTTGTCACATTTTCTGCTCTGATTAATCATTAGACGACTCTTGGCACTGAATCTAATAGTGTAGCAACACTGTTCTGCTGTTAACCAACCTTCAGCCAACACTTGGTTTCACTCACAACCATCAATCATTGATCAATCATAAGCATTTCTATAAGACGACCAGCTCGTTTGACCAAAGTAGCGTGTTCAAACATGCAAGTTACTTAGAAGATAGAACTGTATAGCACAGGAATGGGCCCTTCAACCCACGATGCTGTGCCGAACGTTACACTTTGAAATTATCACAATACTGCACTTCTAAGGGTACTGCATTTTCAAAGTCAGCATATTCTCCTTTGAACAGTATCATTGTCTGGGGTTTCTAATGCCTGTAGTCAAGATATAATTTGTTGCATGTTGGCAACTAGGTACAGGTTACTTTTATAGCATGGATATTGTTACCAAGACTTTGAGGACATGAAATTATTCTTTTGCGATCCTAAGCTGTTCTGCTCACAGATCTGTATGATACCATTGTAGTGGGTTGTGCTTATGGCAATCTGCAGTGTTAACTCTTTCAGACATACACATTGTTCATGTTGGTTCATCCATTATTGATATTGTAAGATAGTGTATATATTTACATTTACTACTGCCCCATCTCTCATAAGCTTTTGATTGTACAAATTCAAGTGATCTGGAGATTTGGCTGTTCTCCCAGAATGTGTACTCCACAGACTAGGAAACTGGCAGTTTTGCTACGTGAAGGATTGTTGTTTTTGATTTTCATCAGACATCTGTGATTTCCAGCTTTTTAAGCCAACCCAGTTTAGTTACAGGTTCCCATCTTGATACAAAATGAAATAAGTTTCTTATGTCAACATAACCAATCTGTTTTTTGATTCAGTACAATCATGAATTTAGGGACCCACCTGAAATCCTCTATCAGCTGTCTTCTGGCCAGTTGTTTCTTGACCAGTAGTTCATTAACACATGAAGAAGACTGAGGTCAAGACATGACTTCTCACACGAGTGAGAGTTCCTGATCATGAAGTACGCATACATTTTTGTATCATTTGGCATCCTCTATATTGGAGGGTTGCTTGTAGCATACCTTAAACCCAATAGTTGCACTGTTTGCAATTGTAGGTAGTGTTTAACCATCTTATAATATAGTGGCACATCCCCTCCCTCCCAACCTCATTTTTAATTTACAATATATCAGCTTGCCAAAATTTAAGATCTGGATCACCTGTTTCCTCCAGGAACACTTTTGTTCTTTCTTCTATCACAGACTACTCTACATCATTAACCTCTCTGTATAAGTCACTTTTTTTTTGCTTTTCTGAAACAATGTTCCACTTATGCATGTTTTCCAAAAGTAATCTATCATGTGACAGATAAAGCATTCACTTTTAATAATTAGGCACTATCTGCGCTTTTGAGTTTTCTTTGCTCCGTGTTTTAGTATCTGGTGTCTGTCTTACTTGCTGTGCTGATTTCTCATGTATGGTTATGTGTGCTTTTGTACCTTAAAAATTAAACGGACCCAACTCATCTCCTGTATTAAAATTGATAATCTTCTCATAAGATTGATCAGTGTTGTTTCTGGAGTTCTGCTTCACTTATCATCTGAATGGCTTTCTCTGGAGTCAGGTCTTCCTTTGGCTGCAATAAATCTGACAAAGATTCATCAGCAATTCCCACATCAATTGTCTCTTATGAATTCTGATTTGAAGTCACTTTTCTCTATCAATCCACATAAGTCATAATTAAACCATCCATGGTTTACCCAGATACTGAACTTATCTAGTAAATCTTCCTCTTTCAAGACTTTTATTCGTCTGAGGTTTAATTGTCAAAGACGTTCAGCAACTCTTCATAGTATCTTATGCTACTTTTACCCCTTGGAAAGCTGTAATATTAGCAGCTATGTTCCCAATTGTGTTTTGAAGTATATTTGGTCACAGAGTTTTACAGCTTGAAGAGAGAATTTCTGCCCATCATATCCACACTGGTCATAAAACACCTCTCTACTCCAATATTATTTTCCAGGTCTTGGCCCATGGTCTTGTTTGCTACAGCATGTCAAGATTTTATATAAATAGCTAAATGTTGTGATGGTTCCTGTTTCTTCCCCTTTCAGTCAGTGAGTTCCAGATAGCCCCACCCTATGGGTGAAAATAAAATTCCTCAGATTTCCTTAATGCCCCTTACCTTAAACCTATGTGCACTGGTTATTGACTCTTTACTAGGGGGAAATTGTCCTACACTGTATATCCTATCTATGGCCCTCATAATTTTGCACACCTCGAACAGTTTCCCCCTCAGCCTTGTCCACTCTAAAGCAAATAAGCCGAACTTATCTAGTCTGTCTTCGTAGCTGAAACAGTGCATCCCAGATGTCATTCCAGTGAATTTCCTCTGCGCCATTTCTAGTGCAATCACATCTTTCTCATAGCAAGGTGACCAGAACTGTATGAAGTGCTTTAGCATGGCCTAACTAAAGTTTTATACAACTCCATCCTAACCTTCCTCTTCTTGAATTCAGTGCCTTGACTAATAAAGGCAAATATCCCATATGCCTTTTTAGCCCCCTTATCAATCTGTCCTGCTCCCTTTAAGGATTGAAGGACATGTACACCAAGGTTCGTCTGATCACTGCACTCCCTAGCATCCTGCAACATATTAGATATTTACTTACACTGTTAATCTTCCCAAAATGCAACACCTTACACTTCTCCAGATTAAATTCCATTTGTCATGGTTATGCCCACCTGACCAGCCATCTATATCATTCTCTAGCCTAAGGCATTCCTTTTTGCTATTTAATACACCACCATTTTCCAAATTATTTGCAATGGTACTGATCATACCTCCTCTGTTCATGTCTCAATCATTACTGTATACTCCAATCAGCAAGAGATCCAGCACTGAATCCTGTGGAACGTCACTTGACACAGGCACCCATTCATAAAAGCAACATTCAACATCACTATCTGGCACTAAGCCAATTTTGGATCAATTTGCAAGTTAACCTGGATCCCTTGGGCTCTTTCTTCTTGACCAGTCTCCCATGTGAGACCTTGTCAAATGCCTTACTGACGTCAACTCCATCAACCACACTCCACAAAAAATTTAACCAGATTTGTTTGATACGATCTGCCCCGGCCAGAGGCATGCTAACTTATCATTCTGTAAGTGGAGGTTAATTCTTTCTGATCGTTTCCCTACCACTGATGTTAGACTCATTGTCCCATTGTTTCCTAGTTTATCCCTACCTTTTCTGAACAATAGTACCTTTCCTGTGACCAGTGGGGACTTGAAAATTAATGTAAGAGTCCGTGTTATCTCTTCCCTAGTATCCTTACAACAGCCTGGGGATACACCTCATCTGGGCTTGGGGACTTATCCATTTTTAAGCCTGCTAAAATCTTTAATACCTCATCCCTCTTGATGCTAACTTGTTCAAGTATAGCACTGCACCTTGCCCAGATTTCCGTACCAATGTCATCCTTCTCTATTCTGAATGTAGATGCAAAGTAATGCAAAACGATTATTAGTGACTGATTCCATGATCATGAGCTTTACTAAATTGCTGTCAGCCCTTCCACAAGTGTACAGACTTGGAATGTTGGAACACCATTTTGACAGTTTCTTCTTTTATCCTCCCATCTTCAGAATCCATCAAACGTGAATATTGTAGTAACTCTTTAAATTAGAGTTAGAATGGACTCATGCAGGTATAATCATGGCCGCATAAATAATTCATTGAAAAATAATAAAGCCATGAAAATTCAATTCAGAACTGTTCTGAAGAAAGGTCACTGGATCCGAAACATTAACTCTGATTTCTCTTCAGACCTGTTGAGTTTTTCCAGCAATTTATGTTAAATGTGGGATCCTCTTGGAATTGATTCTAATTTATTTTCAAATTAAGACACAATGAGATAAATCAAAGTCATCGATAGCAACACACACCCATGTATCTTCTCAGTGAGCTTAGAATTATGCAAATACATGGATTTCCAGAAGGCAATTGACAAAGTCCTTCATATGAGACTGTTGGCTAAAGTTGAAATTCATGGAAATGAAGGCAAATAAATGGCTTGGTTGGGAAATTGGCTGAGTGACAGGAGGCAGAGAGTAGGGACAATAGGCATTGGTTGGATGTGATGAGTGATATCACGCAAGGATTTGAGTTGAAGCCATTATAATTTATTGTAATCATTTATGACTTAGATAACAGGAAGAATGCTTTCTATGCAAATTTGTCAATGACTCAAAGACAGATGACATTGTAAGCAGTGTAGATGGAAGCATAAACCTACAAAGCATTTTCAATAAATGGAAAAGGAATGGGCAAAGCTATGACATTAATGCAGGCATTTACAAGGTCATCCATTTTTGACTAAAAAGACTGAACTTTTTAAATGGTGAAAAGTTAGAAGCGGCCGTTCAATGTTAGTTGAAGACCCATAGATTAAAATATTATGAACTGACACAGAAAAGCATTAAAAAGCTTACAGAATGTAAGTCTTCATATGGAATAGTAGAATACATGACGATAGAAATCATACTTGAGCTATATTGAGCCTCAGTCAGTGCACAATTTGGAATACTGTGATCAAAACAGCTCTGCAGTGATATCATAGAGCTGTGAAGACTGACCCCGAACAAACACAACTACTTTTCTTTGTGCAACTAGGAGAGAATTTTTCCCTGATTCCCATTGACTCCCATTGTGTCAGTGCTCCTTAACACCACAATCAGTCTGATGTGGTCTTGATGTTAAGGGCAGTCACTCTCTTCTCACATGTGCAAGTCAGCTCTTTAGTCTATGCTTGAACCAAGGCATCATATATACAAATTTCTCATGACACCAAGTTAATCAGCATTGTCGATGGTATAGATGATAGCATAAAATTACAAAGGGATAGTGAATAGGCAAAACTGTGGCATATGGATTTCAATAAGAGCAAGTGTGAGGTTATCCATCTTGGACTGAGAAAGGATGGATCACGGTACTGTTTAGATGGTATGGTGTTAAATACAGTGGATGTTCAAAGAGACTTGGAGTTCAGGTGCATGGTTTTTGGAAATGTAACAAATTGGTGCAGAAAATAATCAAGAAAATTAGTGGAATGCTAGCCTTTATAACTAGAGAACTGGAGTTTAAGGATGTAGAAGTTATGCTGCAGTTATACAAAATCCCAGTTAGACCTACTTGGAGTAATGTAAGCAGGTCTGGACACACGCTTTAAAAAAAAAATTGGCCTGGGAAGGAGTAAAACATAGATTTAAGAGTGATACCTGGACTTCAGGGATTAAGTTATAGAGGGAGATTATACAAATTAGGCCTGTATTGTCTAGAATGTAGATGGCCAAGGAGTGACCTGATTGAAGTCTTCAAGATATTAATAGGGTAGATAAAGGTAAATCATTTCCACTGGTGATTCTGGAACTAGAAGGCATAATCTGAGAATTAGGGCTAGACTGTTCAGAAGAGATGTTAGGAAGCTCTTTGACATACAAAGGGTGGGAGAAGTTAACTCAGCAGACGTGTCTCCACATAAGTACCCCTTGCACACATTATTTTAGTTCCTGGCAGTCAGTCTCTCTGAGTGGGGAATTTGGTACTCTTCCACAAATAGTAGTTGATGCTAGATCAGTTGTTAATTTTAAATCTGCTAAATTTTTGTTAAGCAAAGGTATTAAAGGATATTGGTAGAGCCATCTTGTGGCGCAATGGTAGTGTCCCTATCCCTGGACTGGTAGGCCCAAGTGAACCAGTCCCACCTGCTTCAGAGGTGTGCAATAACATATTTAAACAGGTTGATTAAGAAAAATAGTTAAGAGGTATGGGTAAAAGGCAGGTATATCAAGTTAGTCATGAGTCATGATCTCATTGAATGATGAAACAGACTCAAGGAGCTGAATAGCCTACTTCTGTTTCTGTGTTCCCAATTGAGAGTCAGCGGGAAGGTTATTGCTGAGTAAGTGCTGCTTCATAGCATTGTTAATGATCCCCTTCCAGCATTTTACTGATGATCGAGTGTAGATTAGGGGCAGTAATTAGCTGGGTTGGGTTTATCCTGCTTTTTGTGTATAGCATACACCTGGGCATTTTTCCACGTTGCCAGGTAGATGTCACTATTTCGGAGAGCTGTTAATAGTCAACAACATTGCTGTGGGTCTGAGGTCATGTGTAGGCCAGCCAATTTCCTTCTTAGTGGGCATTAGTGAACCTGATACATTTTTAAGACAATTACTTTACATCATCATTAGACTTTTAATTTCATATTTTGTTAAATTCAAATTGCACAATCTGTTGTATTAGGATTCAAACCTAGATCCTCAAGTGTTTAATGTGGGTCGCTGGAGTGGTAGCCCAGTGACAATACCACTGTGCCATGGCCTCCCCCTACATGGTTAATCGGGGAAAGTTACAGGAATTATAACCATCTCTAACTCCTGGCTAACATTCTCCATAGGTAAATGTGTATTTTTTTTGTCTGCCCAGGGTCAGAAATTGGATTTCCAATTTTGATCAGAAATTCTGAGCCATTATCTTTCTAAAATAACTTAACTAGTCAGTTATCTACATAGATAGACTGCAGTGCTATCCATGTTGAACATTAATCATAGCTTCTGTAAATTGTTAGGTGGCTGTAAAAGTCATTGATAAGAAGAAAGCCAAGAAAGACTCCTACGTAACAAAGAATCTACGGCGAGAAGGTCAGATTCACCAAATGATTAGGCATCCAAATATTACACAGCTTTTGGACATATTAGAAACAGAGAACAGTTACTATTTGGTGATGGAGCTATGCACGGGAGGCAACTTGATGCACAAAATATATGACAGAAAAATACTGGAAGAAGCGGAGGTATGTCGATACATCAAGCAGCTTACTCTAGCAGTGGAACATCTACACCGGGCAGGAGTGGTCCACAGGTATGTGAGTGTGTGTGCGTGTGTTGAACTCTTAACAGTTCCATAATCTTCTGTTGCTGTCAACAATTATATACAATGTTGTGAAACAGTCCATTGAGAAGTTATTATAGGGCCTAGCAACCACTACAATGCCTACCTTGAATGTAATTGGCTGAGTGGTTCTGTATTTAACATCAAAAAGACATGCCAGTACATGCAAATATGTCAGTAGACATACCTCAAAAATGCAGGTGGGATAATGGAAAAGTTTTATGTGTATTTATCTGTCAACCCAATTAAAACTGTTTCAAGAAAGTGGTGTACAAGTGCAAATGAGACAAAGGAAATGTTGAATGAGGAGCATAATGAACACCTTTACTCAAGTGGTAATTGGATTTGGAATTATACACCAATAAGGTAATGGAAGCAAAAACATTCATGCTGTTCACAATTAATGTTGATGGTATGATGTTGATGTGTTAGGAAAATCAATCTGAGAAACTTGAGTTTCAATAGGCCTTGTCTTCTGACATATATTTGTTATTGATTTAGTAAATAATTATCATTTGCTTTACCTACAACAGCAATATGGTACAAAAATAACTGTCAGATGTTGAAAGATGTATATTTACTTTAAGTATCTTAAATAGTTTGGTATTTTGAATGAATAACTTGCATTTCAGAATTCTTGATTTTGTAACATTGAAATTCCAACTGTACATTATTTTCTGATAATAGTAACTCACATTGTTCTATGTGATCATTCAATGCAATTACCAATTCCAAGAGATGTGGAGAAGTTGTTTAATGTGTTTTGAAATATGGATATTGACTTTTGCTTTCAAGAAATGCAAGTTAATTCGGGGGTCTCCACATAAATACCTCCTGCACTCATTCTTTTAGTTCCTGGCAGACAGCTTCCCTGAATGGCGAGAAATCAACAGAAACATATGGCTAGCTATCTGTTTCTCCAGGTGGCCTATTAATGAATACTTGACTGTCTTCCAAGGCTTCCTACTGGGAACAACTCAGCAGGGGTCTGTCTACACAGCCTGAAATGATATGTTAGTTTTGTTTGATGGACACCTTTATGAGGTTATAGAACATTTTCCTTTTGTCTGTTTCTCCAATATATGTTTATCTTGAACATTATGAGTAATCAAGTTGGGTAAAGCTTCTGTTATTGACATTATGAAGTACGATGTCTGATTGACGTATTTATAAAGTTGCAAACTGGTAGGGTATTTTTTTCCTGAGTATTTCAGGACTTACCGTTGTTATTATTAGCTCATTGTTTCTGCAATTAGTACATATATGTGAATAAGCTTGAAGGACACAGGTGACAAGGAAAATACATAGAGATATGAAGGTACATAGAGGGCTCATGGGGCATAGGGCATGTAAGGATACCTGAGTAAGAATTTTTAAACATACAGTATGTTTTCAAATCCATAATATGAATAAGTTTGCAGATGACACAACAATAGATTGCGGGCCATCTAGTATTGAAGTGTGGAGGCTGCAGAAGGATTTGGAAATTTAGGAGAGTGGGTAAAGAAGTGATAGATGCAGTATAATGTGGGTAAGTGTGAGATTGTGTACTTTGGTAGCAAGAATAGAGACATATTCTATTTTCTCAAGGGAGAAGGACTTCAGACGCCTGAAGCACAAAGGGACTTGGGAATGCTAGTTCAAGATTCTCTTAAGGTTAACATTTGGCAGTTGGGAAGACAAATGTAACATGAACATTAATTTCAAGAGGGTTGGAATACAAGCAGAGATGTACTGCTGAGGCCGTATAAGTTCTGGTCAGACCACATTTGGAACATTATGAGCGGTTTTGGGCCCTGTATCTAAGAAAGGATGTGCTGGTATTGGAGGGGTCCAGAGGAGGTATACTAGAATGATGCTGGGGCTGAAGGGCTTGTCATATGAAGAATGGTTGAGGACTCTGTGTCTGTACTCAGTGGAGTTTAGAAAGATGAGTGAGGATCTGATTGAAACTTACAAAATACTGAGAAGCTTGGACAGAGTGACATGGAGAAAATATTTCTATTAGTAGAAGAGACAAGGTCCCAAAGGCACATTCTCAGAATGAAGGGATGGTCCTTTAGAACTGAGATGAGGAGGAATTTCTTAAACTAGAGAGTGGTGAATCTGTGGGATTCATTGCCTCAGAAGGCTGTGGAAGCCAAGTCATTGAGTGTACTTAAGTCAGCGATAGATAATTTCTTGATTGGTCAGTAGATCAAGGGTTATAGGGACACGGTAGGAAAATGGGATTGAGAAACATATTAGCCACGATCAACTGGTGGAGCAGACTCAATGGGCCCAATGGCCTAATTCTGCTCCTGTGTCTTATGGTCCTATTAGCGACTCCAGTGGAGCTGTGAACCATGAGTCCTTAAGAAGTTGGCTGGATCCCATGAAAATTGAGGTGGGGGGGAGATGGCATGTGGTGTTATGAGATGTCTACCCTCACAATTGAGATGTCCAGGGCAGAAATGTGGACTGTTGGCTCACTACCTGCGCCCTCATTCTGTGCAGTGAAAATTGCTGATGCCAGGAATCAAGGCCTGGAATTGGGCCCCTCTGTCATTTTTACAATCCTCTAAAGTCAGCATGACTCTATGAAAATTAAGTGCCACAGTATTTATTTGTGTTAACTACTTCAGGAATTTATGCCATTTAATCAGGCATCAATGCTGCAAAGATATACATTTTCTTCAATCAATTTCTGTGAAACTTAGTATTGCATCTATTTCAGAAATCTGTTCATAGCCTGAAGAAATATATGATTTTTGCTTTCAAATCATGAAGCACATACAAGGTATAGAACCAAGAAATAGCATATTCATCTTCTTAATGAGGGAAGGATATAATAGTATGAGAGGAGATGTAATGAATGTCCGCTAGATTGATTCCTGGGTAAAGGGATTCTCTTCTGAGGAGGGATTGAATAGACTGGGCCTATATTTTCTCGAATTTAGAAGAATAAACTGACACCATATTGAAACATAAAGTTTTTAAGTGAATTTTACACGGCAGATGCTAGGATGATGTTTCCCTGGTTGGGTAGTCTAGAACTAAGGGGTAATGGCTTCAGAATCAGGAGAAATAATGAAGGTAATGCTGAATAAATTCTGAATACTATCAGAATCATGGATATAAAGATAGTATGGAGAAATGGAGAGCAAATGGAGAGTGGATGATCAGCCATCACCTGATTGAGTGGAAAAGACAGATCAAATTATTTAACAGCTATTCCTGTTCTAATTTGTTATGATCCAATGATCTGATATTTTAGTCCATCTACCTGGTTCCAAAAGCCAAAAGATAAACTTTCTGGAGATGGCAGAAGTCCCACCCTGTGTGTTGTGAATGCAGGCAACCCCAGTTTGGCCGGCTTTTGGACATGAAGAATCATAGGATTGTAGAATTTTAAGTTCAGAAGGAAGCCATTCGACCCATCACATCTATAATAGCTCCCAAAAGAGTGACCCAGCTACTCCCACTCTCCAGCACTATCTTCGTAGGGCTCTAAATTAATTACTTTCCCAATAACTCTCAATGTTTCTCTGCAAAGCACGCCTAGCTCTCTCACTGACAATCTTCAAATTGTGACAAAAATAGAAATTGCTGGAAAAACTCAGCAGGTCTGGCAACATCTGTGAAGAGAAATCAGAGTTAACGTTTCAGGTCCAGTGACTCTTCCTCAGAACCTCAGTTCTGCGGAAAGGTTACTGGACCCGAAAGTTTAACTTTGATTTCCCTCCACAGATGCTGCAAGACCTGCTGAGCTTTTCCAGCATTTTCTGTTTTTGTTTTTGATTTACACTATCCACAGCACTTTCAGTTTTTATTTGAAATTGTGACCCCTAGTTACTGACATACCAAGTGAAAACAGAATATCCTTCCTTACCCTGTCAAAATTGTTCATGAATTTGAACTTCTCAATAAGGTCATCCTTTAGTCTTCTCTGCTCCATGCAGAATAAACCCAATTTCTCCAAGCTTTCCTTGAATCTAAAATATCTCATTCCTGCTATCATTTGAGAAAATGTCATTTTCATTCTCTTCAGGACTTTAACATCATTCTTAAATAAGATGCCCAGGACTGAACACAACACTCCAAATGTGGCCTGATCAATGTTTAGTACAGATGTAGCATGTCTTCCTTGCTTTTTCATTCCATGCCTTTATTTATAAACTCAAGGATTCTTGCCTGTCCACGTTCAGAGAATTGTGCATGTGAACGCCAAGGTCCCTCTGCTCCTGTACTTCCCTCAGGATTGTGCATTTGACCCTGTATTGTCTCCCCTATGTTTCTTCTACCAAAATGCATTACCTCACATTTCTCTCCATTGAAATTCATCTACCAGGTGTTTGTCTATTTTTGTTAATGTCCCTCAGGATCAAGTAAGGGTCTGCTGCTAGGGTAACCATTGACTTATCCAGAATTGAAAGGCAAATCAAAGGGACATCACCTCAGTAATGTTTATCGCTGAGGTTGTAACACCAGTTAGCCACAAGACTGTGCTTCTGGATTAGTGGTGCTGGAAGAGCACAGCAGTTCAGGCAGCATCCGAGGAGCAGTAAAATCGATGTTTCGGGCAAAAGCCCTTCATCAGGAATACAGGCAGAGAGCCTGAAGGGTGGCGAGATAAGTGAGAGGAGGG
>NW_025215313.1:73633-85371 GCF_004010195.1 Chiloscyllium plagiosum
TGACTACCTGGTCAGGTCCACGCCCCCCTACAACCCACCCTCCCATCCTGGCACTTTCCCCTGCCACCGCAGGAATTACAAAACCTGCGCCCATGCCTCCTCCCTCACCTCCATCCAAGGCCCCAAAGGAGTCTTCCACATCCATCAAAGTTTTACCTGCACATCTACCAATATCATTTATTGTATCCGTTGCTCCCGATGCAGTCTCCTCTACATTGGGAAGACTGGACGCCTCCTAGCAGCGCGCTTTAGGGAATATCTCTGGGACACCCGCACCAATCAACCACACTGCCCTGTGGCCCAACATTTCAACTCCCCCTCCCACTCTGCCAAAGACATGGAGGTCCTGGGCCTCCTTCACCGCCGTTGTCTCAGAAGACCTGTGTACATGTGGCAAAGATTTCTTCAAACCAGTACTCTAAATCCCTTGCAATAAAGCCTAACAAGCCATTGCCTCGTTAGTTACTGGTGATACCAACACGCTAACCTTCGGAGTTATTTGTATTGGTAGTGTGGCATCATAACTTGTCCCAAAATGAAGAGTGAAGAAAAGAATCACTAATGATACCCACGGCTGGCTGCATCCCAGCGATTCCTATTGAAAAGTGCATTGCACAGATGAGATAAAGAGGCAGAGAGCTGTGTTTCTAAGTTTGCTGACAAAGCTAGGTGGAAATGTAATTTCTGGGAAGGACACAAACAGTTTCTTGGAATATAAATATTTACAAATTTCAAGTCTTTCTTCTGTTCTTACAACTGAAGTAAATAACTTCATACTTACCTACATTGTACTCCATCTGGGATCTTGCTGTCCAAATAGCTTGTTTGTATCCCTTTACAGACTCTTTGGTTCTGTCCTTCAAGTTTCGTTTCCATCTAGTGTTGTCAGCAAACTTAGAGACATTACTGTCGGCGTCTTTGTCTAATCCATATAATGCACTTTTCAGTGGGAGTCACTGGCTTGCAACCAGTAGTGGGTACCACTGGTGATTTTTCTTTGTTGGGCAGCATGTTGGCTCAGCAGTTAGCACAGCTGCCTTCCAGTGCCAGGGGCCCGGGTTCGTTTGCAGAATCGGGTGATACTCCATGTGAAGCTCGCATGTTCTTCCAGTTCTGTGTGGATTCCTCCAGGTGCTTCGGTTTCCTCCCACAGTCCAGAAATGTGCATGTTAGGTGAATTGGCCATGGGATGTGCAGGCAAGGTCGATGAGGCATGGGATATGCAGGGTTATAGGGATGGGGTGAAGGGGGGTGATATCTGGGTGGGATGCTGTTCAGAGGGTCGGTGTGAACTGAATGGGCCAAATGGCCTGCTTCCACATTGTAGGGATTCTGTGATTCATTTGGAGACAATCTATGGTGTCTGTACTCTCTTAGATTAATGTTTTCATGATATACGTACTCCAGATTATAAAATCAAGAAGTAGGAGGATTGAAACCCATCATCCACAATGAAAGTGCAGAAAATGTGCATGTGCTTATTGACCTAACCATCATTACACTGGCTGTTGAACTGAATGATAAATGGAACATATCAAGTAGCCATTATTATTGTATTGCAATAGATTGCATTCAGTCAGATTCTGTACCACTGTACATACAGTTCTGAGAAGTTACCTCGCAGGCCAAAACAATGTCAAATTATTTGCTAGAAACTAATCATTTTAAAACCTGAAATGACCTCAGTTTAATCTATTTCTAGATTGCAATCAGAGTTTGGTGGTGACACTGGCAGAACTTATTAATGAAATTAACATCAGAAGTATGCATGATGATGATTTAATGGGGCTGTCAGAGTCACATGGTTAAGAGAAGCTGTAACTTTGCTATGTGAAGAGAATGTCTGTTTGTAGATCAAGCTGTAAATCGAGAACTGTTGCAGAACATTTCATATACTCCAGTGCAATACTTTGGATGACTAAATGGATTTAGACCCCCAATGCACAACAAAACAGAGCTATTTATTGCAGTCATAAATTATACATACTTATGTTGGTCTGAAGTTGTGATGCTGCCACAGTAAGAATAGAAAATTTCAGTGCACCTACAAGAGAAGTTTCCTCTTTGCACCAATTAGCTGATGTATTTTGATTGGTTCCTTGTACATGTTGTAAAATAATTGATAAACTTTGTTAATTAATATGCCCAAACTTTGAAGCAATTACATTAACTTGTACAGTAAAACCAGCATTTTGTGGGAATTTTAACCCCAGATCTGCTGATATTTCTCTGGGCATATACTGAGTAATGCATCAATTACGGTTTATTAAGAGTTGCCATGAAGTAATATTTCAAAGGTAGAGAACAAAGATATCTTTCATTTCTTTGTAACCAGTAATGACTAACTTACCAAAAACAAACTTGACAGTTCCCCAGAGAATCTCTACACATTTAACAGGCAATAAACACCTCACCCAGTGTTCAACAGCTTTACTCACATTTTGTAAAAACACTGACCTTGGATAATTACATATTTTTAGAAAAAACTTCAACACTTTGATGACAGCTTTCCTTTGCTTCCTGAACTATGATAACTTTCTTCTAAAAATCTCAGTACTAATTATTTCCCTGTACTGCAGTAAAAAGCTTTCTAAATTAATTTTTGAGTTTCATTTTTGTTTTCTGCAGGGATCTGAAGATTGAAAATCTTTTACTGGATGAAAAGAACAACATAAAATTAATAGGTACAGTCTGTCAGCAAATATTCAGAGCCAGGAGGGTGTAGATCTTATTTTCTGTTTTATGTAGTAATTGTGTTTACTTAAAGGAAAAATTTAATGGTAATATTGTCTTTTGAAATTACAAAGATTAAGAACAAAAATCAGAACATTGTTCTCAGAAAGGATGGAGGCGGAAATTGAAACTAGACTGTAATATTTGGGTGATATTTGGGAGAAAAAGCGTAAGTGTGAGAAAAGTGATGAATGGACTAAAGTACTAAAACCAAGCAGAGGACAGGTCAGTCAGTATTTGACAAAGGAAAGGTACATTTGGCTAGGAAAATTGTCTTGAGATGAGGATCAGATATAAATTGTTACTCATTTCCCTCTTTCAACTTATTACCAATCAACTCTGTTTTTCTTAAATTGAGTTGTTAAACAGTAAACTGTGAAGCAAATATTCTGCTCAGGAAGATTGAGCAGTATTCTGAGATTTATGAATAGTGAATTGGGTGTAAATAGTCAAAGGTGAACTGTTGGTTATAGATATAATTTCTATCAACATATTCAACTACACTTGAAATGCCATTCATTGTGGGAGGGCAGTGACTTTGAATAAGCACAAATAGATTGTAGGTTAAAACAGAAATTGTGTTGAATATGGAATTTAACCACTCTTTAATTTTAGTAGTAAGATTCGAATAATTGTTGCTAATATGAGACTGTAAGTTGATAAGATTAAGAAAATGAAATATTTTATATGCATTTTATCTGCACATTTGCAAAAGTCTGAATATTATTCAGGAAATGAAAATTTTTCCATCATAAATTATATTGTGTGACTGATTATGATTGTAAAAATTCACCCTTATCTTGATACTCCACCCCTTGAATTCACCAGATTTTGGACTGAGTAACTGTGCTGGTATCTTGGGTTATTCTGACCCCTTCAGCACTCAGTGTGGGAGTCCAGCATATGCAGCTCCAGAGTTATTAGCACGCAAGAAATACGGTCCCAAAGTGGATATATGGTCAATGTAAGTGGTTTAACCATTTTTAAAATTGGATTTAAATGGTACTCATTCAATGAAAGCAAACATCTACAATGTTATTGCCTCAAAAATATTAGTTGAATAATATTTTAAAATATTGTATCTTTATTTTGATTAAGATTTGAACTCTTGTTTTGCGTTCAGTGCATTTGTGAGTCATTTTGAATATTATGATTGCACTTAGTTTTCTGATGCATGGATAATTCCCAAATCATATTTTACAGTTAAAACTCTCCCAGCTCTTCCTAATGATTGAAATCTTCCTGTTACAGACCTAAACCAATGTCAATGGCCAAATTGGAGTTTTTCTTTTTCTTTTAAACTAATAGCAAGGCCAGAGGATAGTGGAGCATGAGTAGACCACACTACTCCTTGACTCTGCTCTGCCATTTAATATGGCTGACCTAGAGCTTTAACTACACATTCCTGCCCACTTCCCTTATCCCTTAATTCCATGAAAGACTAAAAATCTGTCCATCCCAGCCTTAAAAGTAATCGACAATAGGGTGTTCACAATTTTGAGAATTCCAAAGGTTTGCAATCCTTTGAATGAACAAAAGTTCTCCTCTTCTCAATCCTAAATGATTACCCTCTTATCCTACTTTCTAGACTCTCCTGCCCATGGAAACAACCTCTTGGTGCCTGCCTTGGCAAACCCCTTCAGAATCATTTACACTTCAATGAAATCTCTCTTATTCTTTTTGTATGCTTTCTAATCAGTCAGTTTAGAGATATTATCACACACCTCTGGAACAGGTAGGGTTTGAACCCAGGTCTCCAAGCTCAAAAAATAGGGACACTACTATTGCACCACAAGATCCCTTCTCTCTTAATTTTTTTTTCATTTTTACAATGTGATCAAGTGGTCAGTATAACCCTCAATAAGAGAGGGAAAGTGATTGTGAGTGATTCTGATGCACAGAAAAGATATTTTTCTAGTCAACCTGTTCAATGATATTATTGCACACCTCTGCAGTAGGTGTGACTTGAACCCAGGGCTCCTGGTTCAGAGTACAGACATTACCACTGCACTTCAAGAGCCCCTATTCTCTCCCATATATCCCAAAATTAATAAGTCTGGGCTGTGTTTGTGTGGGTAGCTGTTGTTGCGAAGTGGTGGATTGGCAATGACTATGAGTTCACAATTGCAACATGGATCAGGGAAGATAGTGGTTTTTGATATATCAGAGATATGTTAGGGTGGTGGATGTGGTCAGGGAAGTGAAGGAAATAACAATTCTATCCAGTTTATGATCGTACATGTGCTAAAAACTTGAATTTTGCTTTTCAGTGGTGTGAATGCTTATGCGATGCTGACTGGCACTTTGCCTTTCACAGTGGAGCCATTCAGCTTGAGAGCTTTGCATCAGAAAATGGTGGATAAAGATCTCAATCCCCTACCTCCTCATCTCTCATCAGGTAATAACAGTTCAATGATTCTATTACTTAAGAGTTTATCTATTCAGATATTAAATACACAATGCTAAGAGATTTGTTATCGCAGAACTGTTCAAGCAAAATCTCAACAAGAAATCCAATTTCTTTTACTTCCACTATTTTGGTTTTAACGTATATTCTTGATCCCAATGCAAATGTAATTTATTATTTGAAACTTCCTGCATTTGCTAATGCGTATCTTATCAAAATAGTGTATGCATTTATCAGATTAATTGTAATTCGTTCAAGTTGAGTTTTATTGGAGATATTTCTGGGAGTGATCTATTTAGGTAGTAAGGGTGAGCAGTCAACTTAACACCAGGCCCCTCTCTTGGGGTTTTTAAACTGGCATGGAGGGAAGGAGACTATATCAAGATTTCATAAGGCAAATCAAATAATAATAATCTGGAATAATGACCTTGCATTCGTTTATTTAAACATTACATGAGAAAATACAGCTGTTTTCTTCCCTGCCCTCTCCCTTCCTCACCCATGATCCTTTGCAGGGATATGCTATGCAGGCACCAGTGTCTGCTTCAGTGACCATTAAGCCTTGAATGTGTGTGTTGACGGCCAGCTTAATTGTGGTCCAGTTCTGAGGAAGGGTCACTGGACCTGAAATGTTAACTCTGATTTCTCTCCATAGATGGTGCCAGACCTGCTGAGCTTTGTCAGCAATTTCTGCTTTTGTTTCTGATTTTCAGCATCTGTACTTCTTTCATTTATAGTTGGATTGTAGCTCAGCTCAGTTTTATCTTTGCCTTATTTTCACACACACTTACTTTCAGATAGTGACCATGAGCAGACCACCTGATTGATTTTCTTCTCGGGAAGGGGTTGAGGCTAATTTTAGAACTCCCACCTACAGTGTGACCAGAGGTCAGGTAACTAAGCATAGACTAGAAATGAATTAGTCCCTTTAATAGTCTGAGTAACTCAGCTTGTCACTAGATATGCTTGTTGAACCATTAGGGGAGCTGAAATGGTATTTTTAATCGGATTTTTAATCACTGATTGAGTCATGATTAAACTGTGCAATCTTTTTAATTTGTTCATGGGATACAGATATTGCAGGCAAGGCCAGCATTTATTGCACATCTTAATTGCCTCTGTGGAAGTGGTCAATAGCACAACATTTGAGATTAATTATGGGCTAACCATAGTAGCAATTATGATAGCAATTATGCAACAGGCTGACGTGAATCAATTGAACAGCTTATAAAGAATAGGTATGTTGACTCTCTTTTGTTGACTGCTTTGAGCATGTTGTCTGAGGAACATAAGTACCACAGGTCAGAAGTTGAAACTCACTTGAATTGCAGTGACTTTCAGCACATGGAACTCCGATACCAAGTGCTTAACAATTCAAAATAATTTAATAACATCTGAGGGTGATGTAAGAGCAGCTTTTCCATGATAGATTGAATCCAGGCACAAGTAAACACAAAAAAGAAACAGAACCTAGAGAAATCCTAGGAGTACTTTGGTTCAGCTGTGCGGGATTCCACTCACTTCCACTTTTTGAATGTTTTGGTCAAGAGTAGTCATGAACAGATAATAACAATGACTGCAGATGCTGTAGATTAGTGGTGCTTGAAGAGCACAGCAGTTCAGGCAGCATCCGAGGAGCAGCAAAATCGACATTTCGGGCAAAAGCCCTTCATCAGGAAATGAACATTTCACTGAGGCCCACCATCTAAGCAGACTGATTATAAATTAGCTCTGTGAACATATTTTACTCCAGTTTGTTTTCCAACACATTTAGGGGTCTGATTTTAACTCTTGTGTAGCTGGATTGATCGGATTAAAATCACCATTAGTTTTTATCTCCTGACCTCTCCTATAATTATGGCTGGAAAATATGGCTGTTTCTGGAGATCTGCACAATGTCCCAAACCTTTAAGCTAAACATTCTGGATTCGGGTCCCATCCAGGACTGGATGACAAAGGAGATAGAAATGAAGTCAAAGAAGAAGAACTGAGCTTACGTCAGGTGTCAGGTAGTGAATGCAGTTGAAAAAATAAGCTAAATGCAGAGCTTCAGAAAGGACATGAAAAAGTGACTATGAAAAGCAAAGAGGGTTAACAAAAGAAAGAAGTCCAGATAACATAAGGAAAATCCCAACTCTTCTCAAAGAACACCAATAGTAAAAGGGTGTTAAAAGGCGATTAGGGCCATTAGAACCAGAAGGAGGATATGACATCAAGACATGAGGCAATAGCAGAGATGTTTAATGAATAATCTGCATCTGTTTTTATCTATGAGGCAAATGCTGCCCAGGCCCTGATGACAAATGAGGAAAGTCGGTCAGAGTTTAAAATTGATAGAGAAGGGGTATTGGATGAGCTGTTCATATTTAAAAGTTGAGAAGGCACCAGGACTGGGTGAGTTGTATCCAAGGATATTGAAGAAAGAGGAAGTGGAAGTTGAAGAGGAATGGGCAATGGTCTTTCAATCTTTCTTAGACTCAAGGGTGGTATCATAGGAGTGGAGAATTACAAACACTACACCAAGTACCTTAAAGAGTTATTACTGACCAATCAGTTTAACTTGGGTGGTGTAAATCATCTTGAAGTAGTTGTTTAGGATAGGGTTAATAGCCACATGGAAAAATATTTATTGATTTTTGCACTTGATAAGTGGAAGTCATGCCAACAGTCTTCTGGAGCTCTTTGAATAAATTACAAAGAGAATTGATGAGGGTAAGGTTGGTGATGTGCACATTTATTTCCAGAAGGTGTTTGACACAATGCCACACATTAGACATGTTGGACAAATTCTAGCTCATGGAATAAAAAGGACAGTAGCAACTTGAATGAAAAAATAGCTGAGGGATACGAAGCAGAGTATTAGAGTCATAGAACTGCACAGCATGAACTTTGGTCCAACTCATTCATGCCAACCAATGGATGGTAATTTTTTGGGTCGGAGTGGTTGTGTAGTTGAGGGGTTTGTACTGGGTCTCTTCCTTTTCTTGATTTACCTAAGTGAGCTAAATCTTAGTGTGAAGGGAACAGTCCCTAAGTTTGTGAATGGCACATAAGACCATAAGACATAGGAGTGGAAGTAAGGCCATTCGGCCCATCGAGTCCACTCCACCATTCAATCATGGCTGATGGGCATTTCAACTCCACTTACCCGCATTCTCCCCGTAGCCCTTAATTCCTTGTGATATCAAGAATTTATCAATTTCTGCCTTGAAGACATTTAGCATCCCAGCCTCCACTGCACTCTGCGGCGATGAATTCCATAGGCCCACCACTCTCTGGCTGAAGAAATGTCTCCGCATTTCTGTTCTGAATTTACCCCCTCTAATTCAAAGGATGTGTCCACGGGTCCTAGTCTCCTCGCCTAACGGAAACAATTTCCTAGCGTCCACCCTTTCCAAGCCATGTATTATCTTGTAAGTTTCTATTAGATCTCCCCTTAATCTTCTAAACTCCAATGAATACAATCCCAGGATCCTCAGCGGTTCCTCATATTTTAGACCGACTATTCTAGGGATCATCCGTGTGAATCTCCGCTGGACATGCTCCAGTGCCAGTATGTCCTTCCTGAGGTGTGGGGACCAAAACTGGACCCAGTACTCCAAATGGGGCCTAACCAGAGCTTTATAAAGTGTCATTAGCACAACGGTGCTTTTATATTCCAACCCTCTTGAGATAATTGACAACATTGCATTCGCTTTAGTAATCACGGACTCAACCTGCATGTTTACCTTTAGAGAATCCTCAACTAGCACTCCCAGATCCCTTTGTACTTTGGCTTTATGAATTTTCTGACCGTTTAAAAAGTATTCCATGCTTGTATTCTTTTTTCCATTGCTCACATTTCTCACATTGAATTCCATCAGCCATTTCCTGGACCACTCTTCCAAACTGTCTAGATCCTTCTGTAGCCTCCCCACTTCCTCAGTACTACCTGCCTGTCCACCTAACTTCGTATCATCGGCAAACTTCGCTAGAATGCTCCCAGTCCCTTCATCCAGATCATTAATATATAATGTGAACAGCTGCGGCCCCAACACTAAACCCTGCGGGACAACGCTTATCACCGGCTGCCATTCCAAAAAAGAACCTTTTATCCCAACTGTCTGCCTTCTGTCAGACAGCCAATCCTCAATCCATACCAGTAGCTCACCTCGAACACCATGAGCCCTCACCTTATCAAAGGCCTTTTGGAAGTCTAGGTAGATAACATCCACTGGGTTTCCCTAGTCTAACCTACTTGTCACCTCTTCAAAGAACTCCAACAGGTTTGTCAGGCACGACCTCCCCTTACTAAATCCATGTTGACTTGTTCTAATCCGACCCTGCTCTTCCAAGAATTTAGAAACCTCATCCTTAATGATGGATTCTAGAATTTTACCAACAACCGAGGTTAGGCTAATTGGCCTATAATTTTCCATCTTTTGCCTTGATCCTTTCTTGAACAAGGGGGTTACAACAGCGATCTTCCAATCATCCGGGACTTTCCCTGACTCCAGTGACTTTTGAAAGATCTCAACCAACGCCTCCGTTATTTCCTCAGCTGCCTCCCTCAGAACTCTAGGATGTAGCCCATCGGGGCCAGGAGATTTATCAATTTTAAGACCTTTTAGCTTTTCTCTTTTGTAATGGCAACCATACTCAACTCAGCCCCCTGATTCCCTTTAATTGTTGGGATATGACTCATGTCTTCCACTGTGAAGACTGATGCAAAGTACTTATTAAGTTCTCCTGCTATTTCCTTATCTCCCATCACTAGCTTCCAGCATCAGTTTGAAGTGGCCCAATGTCTACTTTTGCCTGTCGCTTGTTTCTTATGTATTGAAAGAAACTTTTACTATCATTTCTAATATTACTGGCTAGCCTACCTTCATATTTGATCCTCTCCTTCCTTATTTCTCTCTTTGTTATCCTCTGTTTGTTTTTGTAGCCTTCCCAATCTTCTGATTTCCCAGTGCTCTTGGCCACTTTATAGGATCTCTCTTTTTCTTTGATACATTTCCTGACTTCCCTCCCCGGATAATCTTTCTTTTCTTGGGGATGAACCCCTGTACTGTGTCCTCAATTAAGAAGGTTTTCCCTCTATGAGTGCAGTAATGAAGTGATATTGGAAAAGCAACACCAAAACTGAAAGGTCACAATGACAGAGTCGGGAAATGGATTCAACTGGATTTTATCAAGTTAGAGGTTAACATGTGAAAAAAGGTGTCAGATCGTTATCAGAACCCCAAGTGACGTCCTTCAGAGATGGAACTCTGCCTAATATAGCTCAGACACTAATTGCGAGAACACTTGCAAACGGATATGGATTTTTTTTAAATGAAGCTAAACCATGAAAGACAATAACTCCTTAGTGCATTATTCGTAGCAACACCCCATCCAATCACAGTTGACCTGCCAGCCAACCCATCAATATCTTTTTCTCACACAGTACAAATTGTTGCTCCATTTGAAATGTTTTGTCTGTCCCTGATCAGTTCAAGGCAGAAGAAGAAGTTCCAACAATGTCCTGTTTCTTTCAGCCATACAGATATAAATAGGTTAAGGGAGTGGGCAAAAATTTGGCAGATGGAGTATAATGCGGGAGAATGTTAAAATGTCGATTTTGGCAGCAAGACTAGAAAAGAAGTAAACCATTTAAATAGAAAGGTTACTGAACTTTTAGGGCTGCGAGGGTTTGGATCTCCTCATGTACAATTCATCTAAACCTCTGTTGTACTCCCTCTATCGTTAGAACATCCTTCCTCTGGGAGGAAGACCAAAACCACACACAACACTCCAGCTCTGGCCTCACCTTGAACCTGCACAATTTGCAGCAAGACATCCCTGCTCCTGTACTCAGGAAAGAATTCCAGAAGTTTGTTCCTGTAACACTGAAGAAATGATGATATACTCCCAGACACAGCCTGTTGTGTGGCGGCTGGTGGTGTTCTATCCTGCACTATCTAGCGCCTTCCAGCCCAACATTAAAAAGTAATATGGCATTATATACAATTTTGTTAAACCTGGCATGGAAGAATTCACCCAAAAAAAATGAAGCCATTTCCAGAAACAGGAACTTGCACCAATGCAACATTACTCCCCAAGGCAGATTGATAGTAAAAGCAGGCGATTTGTCTACACTTAAAACTGCTGACCCAATCTCTCAGGGGACTTGTTTTGAAACATCAGGTTCCAAGAAGCTTATAAACCAAACACTGAAACTGGACTCACCTCCCCAAATGCACCTCTTCCTATAACCTTCAGAGATTCAAAGTCATCCAGACCCAACCTCGTCCTCTTGAGGCGAAGAAATTCTGTTTCTTTCTGAGCGTGTTGTGTTCTTCGCATTTGTTTCTGTTGCAAACACAACACAAAGAACACATCAATAAAGGTCATCACAATTAATATGAACTCTGCATACTGTTGCTGGTATAACCTGTGGAAAGGGCACACAGTAAACCACTCGAAACATTCCCAAGTGACATCAATAATCACGTCCCATTTGACCGCCTAACCTCGATCTTTATTTTCTCCCTTTGGAGATACACCCACAATGTCCCTTTTTTTTGGGGGGTGGGGGGGGGGGGTGGGGGGGGGGGGGGGAGTAGTGGGAGAGAGA
>NW_025215313.1:85886-91000 GCF_004010195.1 Chiloscyllium plagiosum
TACAGTCACACTCTGATGTCCCTGATCACTAACTGAATGTGAATTACTTAATCTCCAAGGTGTGACTGCCTCCTGAAACAAAGCATCCAGGTAACTCTCCCCCTCCCGGATGTGCCGCAGTGTTTGAAGCTCAGATTCCAGATCATCAATTCTGATCCGGAGTTCTTCCAGCAACCAACACTTGCTGCAGATGTGGTCACTGCCGTTCACAATGGGATCAGCCAGCTCCCACATCATTAGAGATATTGGAAGTCATAAGATGTCCTTCCTTTTTGCTGCATTCCCAGTCTGTCTCAAGTTTAAATCTGCCTGCACATATGATATCTTGCCGCTTATCTTTCCATTTAACTCCATGCTCCCTGTATTTGGTATGCTTTCCTTTATTGGTCAGAGTATTGAGTACAGAAGTTGGGAGGTCATGTTGCGACTGTACAGGACATTGGTTAGGCCACTTTTGGAATATTGCGTGCAATTCTGGTCTCCTTTCTATCAGAAGGATGTTATGAAACTTGAAAGGGTTCAGAAACGATTTACATGGATGTTGCCAGGATTGGAGGATTTGAGCTATAGGGAGAGGCTGAACAGGCTGGGGCAGTTTTCCCTGGAGTATTGGACGCTGAGGTGTGACCTTATATGGTTTATTAAAGGTATGGTTTATAAAATCATGAGGGGCATGGATAGAGTAAATAGACACGGTCTCTTCCCTGTGGTGGGGGGAGTCCAGAACTAGAGGGCATAGGTTTAGGGTGAGAGGGGAAAGATATAAAAGAGACCTAAGGGGCAACTTTTTCGTGCAGAGGGTGGTACACGCATGGAATGAGCTGCCAGAGCAAGTGGTGGAGGCTAGTATAATTGCAACATTTAAAAAGCATCTGGATGCGTATATGAATAGGAAGGGTTTGGAGTGGGTGGGTGCTGGCAGATGGGACGAGATTAGGTTGGGATATCTAGTCGGCATGGACGGGTTGGACCGAAGGGCCTATTTCTGTGCTGTACATCTCTATGACTCTAATTCCCAATATTTAGTATTTCCACTAAAATTGTAAATCTGTTTGCCTTTTCACAGTTCTATTGGTTATGGTAAACAAAGGACATGTTTTCGCCGTGTTCATTATTTCACCAAAACTTGGTTTTCAGGTGAGATAATTCCCTAATGTGAGAAACCTTGAATCCAACCTATGTTGGTTTATTAACCATCAGTTATAAACATTAATCATTAAAACTTTTGTGCTCCATAGCACAAAGATGCCAGAACAATTCCAAATTTAAATATTGAAAGAGCACTACAGAATTATATTCAAAACTATGAAATTCACTCCAACTAATCGGCTTTATTTTATGTTAAGTGAGGTATGTCAGATTCTGTCAGTTTCAACAACATGATACAGTGAGGAACCTACTGGAGCACTGTCATAATGAGTCACGTCAAGGCTGACTGCAAATAATATGATCCCACTGTGTCTGAGGTCTGTTTTAAATTTATGTCACTTTAGTTTCTCATTGTGTTAAACAGAGCAGATTGGATCCAGACATGGAGTAATAGTCTTTGTCAAAGCCCCTTTTTGAACAAAAAGAGGCCATAATGTATGACATATGTTATGGATTTTTCCATTTTATCTTTGAGGAATGTTGTTTTATTTTAGAAATGTGACTGCAAACAAGGAACAGTGTAAGAGAAAATTTTGAAAGCTGATAATTTTAAACCATATAATGATTCACTTCTGCAGCTGCAGCTGTAATTTTAACTAAAGTGACAATACATTTAGTACACCTCGTTTCTCTCCACTCTTTCAGGAGGTTTAGGAGGATGGGGTTGCATTTAATCAGTTGGATGGTGCCAGATATTGGTCCCATCACTTTCCACTCTTTAGCCTGTGTAAGTCTGAGTGGGAAGACTAATGGATGGATTTACCACCACACTTTTAACTGAGGCATTTAATTGAACAACCAATGCATACTTGGAGACTTCATCCTGCTGACACTGATGTTAAACCGAGAAAGGTTGGGACTGTCATCATGTGGAAACCTAAAAACACATTTTTCATGTTTGCTTGTAGGCCCCAAGGCTGAGTCTGTGATTGTCAGGACCAAGCACTGGGAGGAGAGAACAATGGGGGTACAAACTCTCCATAACCATCATCATGCTGCTGGCGCCATCCCCAACCTGCAGCCACCATTCTGCCCTTACTTAGTTATGGCCTGAGTCCTTCACTGATCCTGACTGGTGATGGCAACCATCACCATTCCTCAGATAGTGCTGGTTGGATTAAAGACAAGTTGTAGAGTTATACAGCACAGAAACAGGTCCTTCAATCCACCAGTCCATGCCGAACATAATCCCAACCTAAACCAGTCCCACCTGCCCTCTCCTAATTCATATCCCTCCAACCCTTTCCTATTCATGTACTTATCTAAATGTCTTTTGAACATTGTAATTATATCCACATTCACCACTTCCTCAGGAAATTCATTCCACGCGCAAACCACTCATTGTGTAAAATATTTGCCCTTCATGAATTTCCGACTTCTCAAATCCTGGGAAAGGTTCACCATTAGAGAGCTAGGTTCCTGATTCCCAAGGGAGGTGTTTGGGGCACTCAATAGCATTTCAGATGGACCTCAGCACCTGGAATAACTTCAGTCCCATTGACTTCACTTGTTTGTGAGGGGGGCACGTACACATAAGGCATTGCGTACGTCTCCCATCTGAAACATCTCACTGGAGCAGGAACATTGGCAGACGCAGACCTAACTGTAAAATGGCTTTCTGTTTTCATAAAGCAGGTTTATTTTTGTCTCCCTGAATCTTCAAGTTAAAGGAGTGAAGACAGAAAGTCAACAGAATTAGAATTAAAAGGAGAGAAATATGTGAAAGGTTCTCCTATACAGTTCCATACCATTCACAACTCCACAGATACCAAACCAATGTCCAAATGCAACAAGACCTGGTCAGTATTCAGGTATAGCCTGACAAATGACAAATAACATTTGTGCCACACAAGGGCAAGGCAATAACCGAATCCAACAAGAAGAATCTAACCATCCCCCGTGACATTCAATGACATTAATGTCACTGAATCCCCCACCATTAACATTCTGGGGATTAGCATTGATCAGAAACAAAAATGGACTGGTTGTATAAATACAGTGGGTCCAAGCGCAGGTCAGAGGCTGGAAATACTGTGATGAATAACTCACCTCCTTGCTCCCCAAGGCCTATCCAACATCTGCAAGGCCCAAGTCTGGAATCTGTTGGAATATTCTCCCACATGTCTGGATGGGTGCAGTTGCAACAACACTCAAGAAGCTTGACAGCATCCCAGGACAAAGCAGCTCATTTAATTGACAGCACATCCATGAACATTCAATCTCTCGCCCAATGATGACTAGTGGCAGCAGTGTGTACCATCTACAAGTTATACTGCAGAATTTCACCAATATTCCTGAGACAGCACCTTCTCAATCCCACAACTGCTTGCATCTAGAAAGACATTGGTACAGATACATGGGAACACCAACACCTCCGAGCCACTCAACATCCTGACCTTGAAATGTGTCATTGTTCCTTCAGTGTCATTGGATAAATATTCTGAAACTCCCTCCCTAATGGAATTATGGGTCTACTTATAGCACATTCACTGCAGCAGTTCAAGAAGGCAGCTTATCATCATTTCTCAAGAGTAACTAAGGATAGGCTATAAATGGTGGTCCAGTCGGCATCACCCTGAATGAATAGAAAAAAAATATAAAATTTCCCTTTTACAAAATAGTTCTCTTAAGATTTGGTGGCTTTGCTCTTGGAAGGATGTTGTCAAAGTTGAAAAGGCTGAAAAAAGATTTACAAGGATGTTGCCAAGGTTGAAGGGTTTGAGCTATAGGGAGAGGCTATTTCCCTGGAGTTTCGGAAGCTGAGGGAGTGACCTTATAGAGGTGTATAAAATCACGAGGGACATGGATAGGGGAAATAGAAAAAGTCTTTCCCCAGGATAGGGGAATCCAAAACTAGAGGGCATAGGTTTAAGTTAAAAGGGTATGATTTAACAGGGCCCTGCGAGGCAAATGGAATGAGCTGCCAGAGGAAGTGATGGAGGCTGGTACAATTAAAAGGCAATTTAAAGGCATCTGGTTTGGTATATGAACAGGAAGGGTTTAAAGGGATATGGGCCAAATACTGGCAAATGGGACTAGATTAAGTTCAGGTATCTGGTTGGCATGGACGAGTTAGACCAAAGGGTCTGTCTCCTTTCTGTACAGCTTTATGAGTCTATGTCATGCATTGGAGTAACAGCGTGTGTTTGATGGTGAGGTGCAGATTGAGTCACCAAAGCATCAATGCTGTTGTGGGGGTGGGCAATTCTGAACAAGTTAGACATTTCTCTAAACATCAAGCAGGAGGAGGTTTCAGAGTGTGGAGTTGTCTCTGGGCTACTATCATGCTCCTTTTCACCTTCTCAGAGCAGCTTCAAGAGTGAGTTGAGAAAGGTTTGTTATTGTCATTTCTACCCTGAATGATAAGTGTAAGAAAGAAAGAACTTGCATTTACATAGCACCATTCATCACCTCAGGATGGATTGAAGTGCTTTACAACATGTGTGAATAGATTCAACATGAAATTACTATCGTAATGTAGGAAACGTAGTAGTCTTTTTCTTAATTGCACTGCAAGATCCCCCAAAAAAGTGCAGCGTGGTGATGACCAGATCATTTATTTCAATGATGCTCATTGAGGAATAAATATTGGCTGGGGTATTCAGAAAAAACTTAATTTTCTTCAAAATTGTGCATGTGATCGTTTATATTCATCTTAGGCAGTAGATAAGATCAATATATTCAACATCTGATCCAAATGCCAACACATCTGACAGTGCAGCATTCTCACAATACTGTGATGTCAGCCCGGATTTCCCATTCATGTCTCTGGATTGGGACAAACCTCTGACTCAGAGATAATAGTGTTGAGACACAGTCAATGGAAATGCCATCAGACTGACTTCAGATAAGTTCACTGGGGTACAGATGGACCTCCTAGTTGTACTCTATCATCAATCACGTTGAAGGTGATTATGTTGTTTTGTGAAGAAGGAATGCTGAATGGTGCCTCTATCCAATGCCAA
>NW_025215314.1:0-4621 GCF_004010195.1 Chiloscyllium plagiosum
AGTTTGTTCTTACTACTTTCTAGTTACTAAACCCAGCTGCTCAATTGCTGCGGCTGCAAGGACTGGCAAGGAAACGAAACAAATACCCAATCTCAATTTTCAAAATCCTCAGAAACTCCTTGGGAAGCGGAATTAGAGGAGAATGAAGGCTGAAATGATGGACAGATCAGGGACTATCCAGGCATCTTCCCCTTCTATCAGAATCCGACACATTGACACTGATGTTCTCGGGGTGATTAATTGATCCGAGGCTTTGAAAGGAACCTGTCACAGATGCCGTCACCACATTGTGACGGGCTCAGCTTCATTGGCAAAGAAAATACATTTGTCCTTATGAAGCTTCCTTTTACCCTCTGTCTGCCCAGATAATTTTCACCTCCTCTCTCCTGTTCTTCCTCCATAATTCGAGGGAAACTCAAGCCGGATCCCAGCATCATATATCTCCTTCAATGTTCAAATTTTTTGATTAATTTAATTGACCGAACAAGCTTGCAGGAAATTAAATAACATGAAAAAAAAGATTTTTAAAAACCCTTCCAGAAAGTTAACCGACTGTTGAGTCAGACATACGAGAAATGTCAGAGAGCGATACAATTAAATCATTTACTCACTGTACCGATACTCTGACACGAGCTCAATCTTTGCAAAATGTTTATTTACAAATGAGACAGTGGGGCAGATCCTCCCTCAATCCACTATCATGTGTACTGCTGGGAACTATTTCAATTCTGATTAAAATAGCTCATGAGCTTTTCCCCCCAGACCAGTGCTCCTTGCGCCATGCCAATTGAAGCGTGTCCAGGTGAGGTTCGACCTTCCAGTCCGATGTCCCAATGTTCCCTTCTCCATGTGAACAATAGTTGCTCCAGCTGTGGTTAGAGCTTCCAGCCTTAGCGTTTCACGCGCATCTATGTTTTAATAGAAGGACTGCGTGCTCATGGATTTCATCACGAGACAACAGAATAGATACAAGCATTCATTCCACTCCCAATTTCCGATTAGATCTTCGCCTCTGCGCCTCTCAGTTTCTCTGATTCCAGGCCTGGGAACCGGTGTGATGTGAGCATGCAACAATATTTACTTCCTTGTCTCATGGAACTGGTAAAGTAACGATGTGAAACTATGGTGTTACTGAAAACTGCATTTCGACAATACCATGCACTATCGCCTGTACATTTCATCTTTTGTAGGAACTTATCGGATACAGTCTTCAACATTCTCAATGATGGAATCTCCACAGTCTCTGGGGATGTCGAAGAAGAAGATTCAACACAATCTCACAGTCCCGTATGTGGCAAATATTCTTGTTGTGCATGTGCTGCTGTTCCTCACCAATCGATGCCATTGCATTTTTTGCTTTTTATATCGTGTTTTTTTCACGTGATCATATCGTGGTTCGTACTCTGCGTTGTGTCCGCAGCAAATTCCGCTCATTTCCGAGTCAGGGCAATCAAAGTTTGTGAGAAGAGCTGTAGCTCGGGTGCTCGTTGCTGTGGTTCTGTTCCCCGAGCTGGACGTTTTTGTTGCAAACGTTTCGTCCCCTGTCTAAGTGACATCCTCAGTGCTTGGGAGCCTCCTGTGAAGCGCTTCTGTGGTGTTTCCTCCGGCATTTATAGTGGCCTGTCCCTGCCGCTTCCGGTTGTCAGTTTCAGCTGTCCGCTGTAGTGGCCGGTATATTGGGTCCAGGTCGATGTGTTTGTTGTTGGAGTTTGTGGATGAGTGCCATGCTTCTAGGAATTCCCTGGCTGTTCTTTGTTTCGCTTGCCCTATAATAGTAGTGTAGTCCCAGTCAAAGTCATGTTGCTTGTCGTCTACGTGTGTGGCTACTCGGGATAGCTGGTCGTGTCGTTTCGTGGCTAGTTGATGTTCGTGGATGCGGATCGTTAGCTGTCTTCCTGTTTGTCCTATATAGTGTTTTGTGCAGTCCTTGCATGGGATTTTGTACACTACATTAGTTTTGCTCATGCTGAGTATCGGGTCCTTCGTTCTGGTGAGTTGTTGTCTGATTGTGGCTGTTGCTTTCTGTGCTGTTATAAGTCCTAGTGGTCGCAGTAGTCTTGCTGTCATTTCAGAGATGTTCTTGATGAATGGTAGTGTGGCTCGTCCTTTGGGTTGCGGCATGTCCTCGTTCCGTTGTCTTTCTCTTAGTCATCTGTTGATGAAATTGTGTGGTTTCTACATATTTGTTTCATATCATCATTCGGCTCTCGCTAGGGTATTATATACAGTTCTGCAATTCACATATAGAATCGATATGACAGTAATCAAAACGGTGTAGAAGTGATTTGTCGAGATGTTGTCTGGATTGAAGAAGTGCAGCTATTAAAGAGTTTCGACAGACTGGAGTTGTTTTCTTGAGAGCACGGAAGATTGAGATGAGACATGATTGAGAAGTCGAAAATTATGAGGGGTTTAAATTTGGCAGATTGAAGGAAACGTTTCCCTGTGATGGAGGCGTCAACCACCAAGGAACCGTAGATTTATGTTTAGAGGCACGAATGTTTGAGTAGATGCAAATTAAATCTTAATCAGACAGCGAGTGTTTGGAATCAGGAACTCACTGTCTCTCAGTGTCAAAGGAGCAGAAACCCGAATAGCCTTCTGCGGTGTTCACAAGTAAATTTGTAATTCTTACGGCATACAAGGCCAAAGGATGGAAAATGGGATGTGGAGAGTCAAGCAGTTATTTTTAACAAGGACACGCACAAGGAGGTAGGAGCTTGGGTAGCGCTGACCTCCTCCGTAGTGTGGTATTTAGTATCTTCACATGTCACGTGGGATTCCAGTGTTCATTTCCTTGCTGGCGCAGCCCGGCCTGATTTGGAGATTCAAGGTTGTTTAAAGATTTTAATTCAAGTCCAGGTTGCAGTTCTTGGAATTTTTGGCGGTTTTAGGAAGTTGATTTGCAGTCATTTCCTCCGCTCTCTCGGCGACATCTTCAGGGCTGCTGAGAGTCCTGTGAAGCGTGGCTGTCCTGTGCCATTTGGAATGGATTTGAGTTCATTCCCACTGCTTCCGTTTGTCAGTACTGGTAGTTCGTTGCAGGTCCCGGTATGTTGGGTTTAGCTCAACGAGCTTGTTTTCCTTCTAGAAATTTTCTGGTCGCCCTCTATTTGGCTTGTCGTATTATTTTTGTGTTCCCCAGTCGAACTTGTTTTTCTCGTCGACTGTGTGTATTGCGACGAGGAGAAACTAGCTGAGGTGTTCACTGGCTCCTCCAGAAATGCTTTGCCAATAAAAGATATTCCCACAGAATCCTTGCAGACAAAAAACGCTCGGAGGACATGCCATGACCCGACACAATAAGCACTCTACCTTATATCTGAAAAAAATCTCAGAACTGACAGCCGCACTCTTTTGACCATTCAGATTTATGAGAGAGCATAAATCCAAAGCCAGGTTCAGCCAATAACTCACCAGAACAAATGACCACGACCCTGCATGTGCAGTGCACATGTCGACAAACAGGGCTCCAAGTAAGGAGTGCAGAAAACATTGTAAAGGACCAAGTGGCAGGCAAATCGAGACTCGCATTCATGAAGAACAACTTGCCCATAAATGCCAACGCGAGGTGTCCCCAGTCGGTGTACTCAGGGCACTGAGTGTCTCTGATTTCGTGCCTGAGAACTCGGATTATATGACAGTCTGTGGTCGTGGAGAGTTTGTCGCTGGAAAAGGACAGCATGTTAGGCAGGATGCAAGAAGCAGGAGAATCGACGTTTCGGGCATGAATACTTCATCAGGCTTATACCCAAAACCTCGATTCTCCTGCTCCTCGGATGCTGCCTGACCAGCTATTCTTTCCAGTACCACATACACGTGTCTGATCTCCAGCACATCGAGTCCTCACTTTCTCCTCCGTCTGCAGCAGTGGTAAGTTCTTTGTTTGAGGGAACTGCTGATGTCACCAGTGTAAAATTCGATTGCTGATTGAGAAATACAACCAGGTCCGTCGCCCTAAAGCGCATTTCTGTTGTTTTTCAGGTGCTATTCCTCGCACGGCTTCTGGCAGTGTACTTGTATGAAGTTTCCTGGCGGTTCGGTATGTGCGTTTGTATTCGTACAGTTGTCACTACTCTGGGATGTGGCTGCAGTCATCTGCGTTCGTAACCAAGTGTCGATTGCTGCTGTTTTGCGTTGCTCTTCATGTATGCATTACTAACACAGTAATCAATCAATTGACATTGTAAGAAGACAGACGTGGGAAATGTCGAGGTTTTAGTGACATTTGTACAATGTTTAGAGGTTACCTAGAAGCAGGAGATTAGAAGCTTGAGTTCTTTTGCGAAGAGACGAGGAACACTGAGAGAAATAAGTCACCTGAGTTTAGTCACAGGAACCACAATGCGAAATAAAATGTACCAAAAGTGAGGAATACAGATAAATGTTGGCAGAAATCATGGATCTCCTGACTTCCATTTCCGAGCTCCCACAATTCCAACTCCAGGGTCCATTGTAAACAAATTTTACAGAACCATACACATCAAGGTTGTCCAATAGAACGGCACAAGTCTTTTCTTGGTCTTCGTTTTATAGTTTCGACTTATAGCTTTTTTTTCAGGATACCATCTCTTTCATTGCAAGCTTTCGGAAAGGAGGCCATACGGTTGGTCAGTCAAAA
>NW_025215314.1:5872-18228 GCF_004010195.1 Chiloscyllium plagiosum
CAGTACCTTCTCCAGCAACTTCCCCACCACCGAGGTCAGGCTCACTGGTCGGTACTTACCCGGAATATCCCTACTTATATCATCGTGATCCAGACTAATCAAACTTCTATCTCTAATCTCAAGATTCATCATGTTCCTCTCCTCAGTGAACACTGATGCATAGTAATCATTCAGAATCTTAACCATTCTCCCAGGTTTGGCACACAGCCTTCCTTCAGTACGTTTTAGTGGACCGAACCTTTCTCCAGTTACACGCTTGCTTCTTATATAAGAATAAAATGCTTTGGAATTTTCCTTAATTCTGCTTGCTAAAGCTACATCACGACCCCTTTTTAACCCACTTGATCCCTTGTTTAAGCCTAGTCCTACTCTTCCAATATTTTTCCAGGGCCCGTTCTGTTCTTAGCTGCCTCGACCTTATTTACGCTTCCCTTTTCCTCTTGGCTAGTCGTACAATATCTCCTGTCATCCACGGTTCACGAATCTTGTCCTTCCGATCCTCTGCCTTCAACAGGACATGACTATCCTGCGCTATCGTTAACCAATCTTTGAAAGTCTCCCACATCTCAAATGTGGACTTCCCTTCAAACAGATGTGTCCAATCCACATTTTCAAGCTCCTGCCTAATTTTGATATATTTGGCCTTGGCCCAGTTTCGAACTCTTCCCGAAGGACCACTCACATCTTTATCTATGAGTATTCTAAAACTTACAGAATTGTGGTCACTGTTCCCAAAGAAATCCCCCACCGCAACTTCGACCACTGGTCCTGGCTCGTTCCCAGTACCATTTCGGATATGGCCCTTTCCCTTGTCGGATTATTGACATAGTGCTCTAGAAAACTCTCCTGGAGGCTTCGAACAACTTCTACTCCATCCAGACATCTGACGCTAAGTGTATCCAAGTTAAATTTGGAAAAGTTAAAATCTACGGTCACCGCTACCCTATTGTCTGTATATCTATTCATAATCTGTTTCCCTATTTGTTCATTTCCCTCATGCTCACTGTTGGGAAGTCTGTAATACAGCCCCAACAATGTAACTGCATCCTTCTAATTTCTCAGCTCCACCCATAATGCCTCACTACCCAAGACCTCCATAGTGTCCTCCTTTAGCACAGCCGTGATATCATCCCTGACCAGCAATGCAACTCCACCCCCCCTTTTACTTCCGTCCCTGTCCTGTCTGAAGAGTCTATATCCTGGAACATTTAGTTGCCAATCATCACAGAGACTTCAACCAAGTCTCTGTGATGGCAATAATGTCATAATCACAGGCACCAATCCAAGCCCTAAGTTCATCTGCTTTACAAAATGTACTCCTTGCATTCAAGTAGATGCATTTCAGGCTACCAGTTCTTTAGCGCTCACCTGCTCTCTGCCTATTCTTCCCTTTATTAATGTTATCTTCATAATTGTTACAGTCTGCAGTCTCCACCTCACTGTCTACTTGTTTTCTCTTCTGGTTCCCAGTCCCCTGCCACATTAGTTTAAAACCTCTCCAACAGCAGTAGCAAAAACTCCCCCAAGGACATTGGTTCCGGTCTGGTTCATATGTAGACCATCCCTTTTATAATAGCCCCACCTTCCCCATAACCTGTACCAATATCCAACAAATCTAAACCCCTCCCTCCTCCACCTTCTCTCAAGCCACGTGTTCCTCCTGCCCCTTTTTTTTCATTTGTATGCTGGCTAGCACGTGGCAATGGTAGTAATACAGAGAAAACTACCGTTGAGGTCCTCCCCTTTAAATTCTCTCCTAACTCCCTGAATTCTTCTTTCACGACCTCATCTCGATTTCTACTTCTATCGTTGATGCCTATACCCACCAAGACAACTGGCTGTTCACCCTCCCATTTTAGAATGGTTTGCAGCCGATCAGTGACATTGCTGACCCGAACAACTGGGAGGCAACATCCGATCCGGGAGTCCCGTTTTCGGCCACAGAACCGGCCATCTACTCGCCTCACAACAGCATCCCATCTGACTATGGCTCTACGATTCTTTTTCCCACCTTTCAGAACAGCAGTGCCTGCCACGGTGCCATGAACTTGACAACTGCTGCCCACCCCTGGGGGGCCATCTCCCCCAAAAGTATCCAAAACGGTATACATGTTTTGGAGGGAGATGACCGCAGGGGACACCTGCACTGCCTTCTTACTTTGTTTCTGTCTTTTGGTCACCCATTCACTGTCTCCCTCACCTGCGTGGTGACCAGTTCACGAAACGTGCTATCCACGACATCCTCAGCATCGCGGATGCACCATAGTGAGTCCATCCACAGCGCCAGAGCCGTCATCCGGTCAAACAACAGCTGGATACACTTCTTGCAAGTGTAAGAGTCAGGAACGTTAGACACGTCCCGAAGCTCCCACATCAAGCAAGAGTGACATGACACCGATCTGAGGTCCTCGCCATTGCAAGCTTAGTTTTATATGAACTAACTAAAACCAAACAATGCACTTAAATAAATGAAAAAAATGAAGATAAGAAATAAAATATTACCTTACACGGTCTTTTCATTCCAGTTAGAGGAGGGGGGCGGGAGGGAAATACTATACGTGTAGTATCTCGGGTTGAGGCACTGCCCAAATATAAATTAAGCCCTTACCTTCCCTGCAGTCCTCGCTTCCCTCCTCGTTTTCTCCTCGCTGCTCTGACAAAATGGTGGCCCGACTCCTGAGCTAAGTCCCTTCTGCGCGAAAACTGACCCTTACCGACAGTTCTTGCTTCACTCCACCTTCTCTCCTCGCCGCTCTAGCAAAATGGAGGGCCTACTCCCGAGATAATTCCCTATTTATGCGCGAAAACGTACCCTTCCCTGCAGCCCTCGCTTCAATCCTCCTCTCCTCGCCGCTCTGGCAATATCATGGGGGACATGGATAGGATAAATAGACAAAGTCTTTCCCATGGGTGGGGCAAGTCCAGAACTGGAGGGCATAGTTTCAAGGTGAGAGGCGAAAGATGTAAAACAAACATAAGGGGCAACGTTTTTCACACAGAAGGTGGAGCGTGTATGGAATAAGCTGCCAAGGTGGTGGAGGCAAGTACATTTGCAACATTTAAAAGGCATCCAGATGGATATATGAATACGAAGGGTTTGGAGGGATATGGACCAGGTGCTGGCAGTTGGGACTGGATTGGATTGGGATATCTAGTCTGCATGGACGAGTGGTACCGAAGGGTCTGTTTCCGTGTGGTACATCTCTATGATTCTAATTGTAGCCACCCAGTCAGTATAAATGAACGTCCAGTACTTGTCCCCATTTCTGTATTTTCAGTTTGATGTCAATAGTTCCACTCTGCCAGTTTCTTATTGCTGAGCTTCAGAAATGTTCGTGACTGATTTGCAGTGAGAGCGGAAACAAGATCATGACCACCAAGATTTGAGACGTCAGCATTTGTCAGGCTTGGATTTAGTGACGGAGAGGAATCCTGATGAAGGACTTTTGCCGAAAACATCGATTTTCCTGCTCCTTGGATGCTGCCTGACCTGCTGTGCTTTTCCAGCATCACTCTGATCTCAACTCCAGAATTCTTAATGGGTCTGACAGGATGAAAACTAACAGGAAGTTACCCCTCATGGGAAAGTCTAGAACCAGACGACAGTCTTATTTTGGCACCCCTTTATTCTAAGGCAGAGATTAGGAGAATTTTCATCTCTCAGAAGGTTGTCTTTGGAATTCCATGCCATAGAGAGCTGGGGGACAGAATCATTGAGGCATCCAGCATGTAAGTAGACCCTTCAGTCCTACCAGTCCATGCCTAACGTAAAACCAAACTAATCTGGGCGCACCTGCATGCTCCAAGCCCATATCCCTCCAAGCCTTTTGTATTCATCTACCTATCCAAATGCATTTTAAATTACAATTGTACCCACTTCCACCACTTCCTCAGGAAATTAATTGCACATGGGATTCACCTTCTGAAAAAAAAAATTGCTCTCAGGTCTTAATAAAATCTCTCTCCACTCACCTTAAAAATATAAGCCAGAATCTCGAAGTCCCCCATCCAAGGGAAAAGACAGCTACAAATTAACTCATTTTTTATAAACTTCCATCAGGTCTTTTTCCCAGTCTCCTATGATCCAATGGGAAAATTCCCAGTCTATCCAGCATTTCTTTATAACTCAAATCTTCGATACTGGTCAGCATCCTGGTAAATCTCTTCTGAACCCTCTCCAGCTTAATATCATCCTTCCTATTACTGGGCGACCAGAACCGGACACAGTATTCCACAAGCGACCTCACCAATGTTTTGCAAAGCTTTAACGTGACTTCCAAACCCCTTGAGCTCAAAAGGCTGAGCAATGAAGGCAAGTGTGCTGAAAGCATTTTTAAACAACCTGTGTAAATGCAAACCTCAAAGATTTATGTACCTGCACCCCCAAGTCCCTGCGTTCTACAATACTACCCAAGGCCCTATCATTATTCATTCTATAAGCCCATCCCTTGTTTGTTATACCAAAATGCAATACCTTGCATTAATCCAGATTGAATTCCATTTACCATTTTTCAGACGATTGACCAACATCGCTTTGTAATCTGGCAAATCCTTCTTCACTGCTCTAATGCCACCAATGTTGGTGTCATTCAGAAACTTACTAATTGTCCCCTTGTGTGTATTTAAGGCTAAGATAGATAGACAATAGACAATAGACAAAAGGTGCTGGAGTAGGCCATTCTGCCCTTCGAGCCTGCACCACCATTCAATATGATCATGGCTGATCATCCTTAATCAGTATCCTATTCCTGCCTTGTCTCCATAACACTTGATTCCACAATTCTTGAGAGCTGTATCCAACTCTTTCTTAAATGAATCCAGAGACTGGGCCTCCACTGCCCCCTGTGGCAGAGCATTCCACACAGCCACCACTCTATGGGTGAAGAAGTTTCTCCTCATCTCTGTCCTAATGGTTCTTCATCATTCAGGGAATCGAGGCTCAAGGGGCTGAATGGCCTGCCACTGTTCCTATTTCTGATGGATTTATGTCATAATTATGTGTTAGAACGTTATCACTAACCACAATAATGTATAGTGTTACTTTATTATGGAATATTTTAAATATTTTAATTAATGTCACTGACATGAATGCTACGGAATTTATGAAAATACTGATAAGAGTAATGTAGTACTGATTAATATTTCTGTCACACATTAACAATAATGTACAAAGCAATTATTGTTGAAAATGTTTCTGATAAGCATCGTCATAATGTTTAATGCCAATACTACTTCTGCTGGTTCAGTATCCTCTTTCAAATTACATAATCTCTAATACAAATAATGGGCAGCTTTATTCATAAGTCATTACTAGCACGAAAAAAAAGTAGTGTTGTTAATGAAATAATAACTGCCAGTCGTCAACACGCAGTGCCAGATACTCAGTTCTTATAATCACACTCTCACACAATCTGGTGCATACCTTAGAAACGATATTTTATAGTTTGCCATCCACAGAGCTATAGACATTTGTTCCACTCCCAAATGATACAATTTAACATCACTTTGGGTCAAATCCATCACTGACCAATGTGCATTGAGAGCAGAGATGAGATCCTCGGTTCCAGAATCTGACACAGACTTCATTCATGCTCGAAATTGAACCAAACAAGGGAAATAATGGAAAGGAGAAAAGATAGCATGTGCAAACTTCAGTAGGGATAAGAATACTGCAGCTATCAATATACAGTATTTACAGTATGAAGAGCAAAGTTACTGATAGGAGTATATTTGTACGATTATCAATTCTAAAAAAAGTGAACAGTATTTAACAACACAAGTACCACACCATTTTTATCAAATGTAATATACAGTGTTTATCATTCTCAACGAGTACTGTACATAAGGTATCACTGATATTAATAACGTGCAGTGGATTTTGATCATTACCAATACCGTACATTGTCGGACAATGTCAAACACAGTGCAACAAAGACGGGTACATCGTGCAGTGTGTGTTTTTTACAGTTTGTATTCCTCAGTCACAGACAGTCTTTTCACTGGTCGGGATACAGAATACAGGAGATTGTCCAGTTCTTCTGTACCCACTTACAGCCAATTCAGAGTATGATTCTTTGGTGGGCTTTGAAGAGCTGGCACATATAATGCCATCTGTTTTACCTCTCCACTCTTATCCAATTCCACTTTCACTGTTTGCTATTCATGTCTTTACTGATTCACTTAAACTGGCACACATTTTATCCAGTGCACAGTGTCAGACATCGAGTCATTATAAACAGTTCACATTCTTCTACTTGCTCCAGTCCCTGTATTGTGCAGTTCGATTTCCTCTCAGCCACATATGTAATTTCATTCCTGAATCTGTCGGGTCATTACTCTGGAGACTAAACAAAGATAGCGAGAAACATATTTATTCAAACCAAACTTTATGCAAAATTTATGTCTCCAATATTACAGTAAACACGAAAAGATCAAATGAGAGTTTCTTTGATGTAAAAATACAATTTAACAGGGCAAATTAGAAGTTTCTACTGCAATTAATAAACGGCAAGTCAAAATGAGATTTGACTAAAGACCAATTTCTGGAGATACACCTCACCCAATTTCAATGGAATTTCAACTCCCAAGCCAATGGAACAGGGAAACAAGCGCAAAATGGATTGACTGTCAGACATCGAGTCATTATAAACAGTTCACATTCTTCTACTTGCTCCAGTCCCTGTATTGTGCAGTTCGATTTCCTCTCAGCCACATATGTAATTTCATTCCTGAATCTGTCGGGTCATTACTCTGGAGACTAAACAAAGGTAGCGAGAAACATATTTATTCAAACCAAACTTTATGCAAAATTTGTGTCTCCAATATTACAGTAAACACGAAAAGATCAAATGAGAGTTTCTTTGATGTAAAAATACAATTTAACAGGGCAAATTAGAAGTTTCTACTGCAATTAATAAATGGCAAGTCAAAATGAGATTTGACTAAAGACCAATTTCTGGAGATACACCTCACCCAATTTCAATGGAATTTCAACTCCCAAGCCAATGGAACAGGGAAACAAGCACAAAATGGATTGGCTGTCAATTTACTATCTTAAGCTGTGGTGAAGTCTGATATCTCGCAGACTCACAGAATTGCAAAAGTGCAGGAAGAGACCATTTGGCCCATTGTTCCTGCACTGCTTTCCAAATGAGCATCATTACTCGTGTTAATCACCTGCTTTCCCCACCACATACCATTGCACATCATTTCTAGCTAAATAATAATCCAGTGCCGTGTTGAATGCCTCGATTGAATCTGCCCCCACCATATTACTAGACAACATACTCCATACACCAGCTATTTGCTAAGTGAAGAAGTTTTTCCTCACTTCACCTTTGCTTCTTTTGCAATTGACCTCTTTTGACATTTATTAAATACTTGGATCTTCTGCAAAGCAACAATCAATGGGCTGCCAACAGCTCAAACATTTCCATTCCATATGTTATTTGGTATTTCTTGGAGTGTCGTTTCAGCCTGGCTTCTCCAGAAGTGAAAAGTCTCCTATCCATAGATGTCTTTGTTGATATGCTGTAGGCTCAAGGGAAGCGGAAGACAACTCATTTTGGCAACAGCTTTGTGCCTGTGTCAGTGTCTGTGTCTGCCTGAAAGAACAACTGAATCAGCGAGTGAGTGAATGAATGAATGAATGGACTGCAACAGTTCAAAAATGCCGAGTACTACTCGCCTCCTGAGGGCAACTAGGGATGGGCGATAAATAGCCACATCTTGTGAGTGAGTTCACAAAAGGGCAAGGTGGGCATCTGGGTGAGGTAAGTGGCTAGAGTAGCAGGTTAGGAGAATTGTGGGTGCAGAGGGTGGCAGGTTCCTGAGGATAGTCAAAATTAGTCAGAATGGATCAGAAGATAGTCAGTTCAAGGACGAGACAAATCTGGCGAAAGAGTGCACTCAGACTGAGGGTTAATTTTATGTGTTTGCGTGAAGTTCACTCACATTGTTGTCCATGTTGAGTTACCTCTAACTGGTGTAAAGTTCAGTTAAAATGAGCTGAATAAAATAATCTGTGTTTGCGATCTTCCCTCATAGGACCCATAAATACCTATCCCTTTCAACTTCCTTCAACCATCTCTTGTGGGTCCCGAGCCTTATTTGGACTGGATTTAATTAAGCTCATTGACACGTTCCTGCTTGAATTCCTCTGTTAAATAGCAGTTCTGATCCAGAAACGAAAAACATCACTGTTGCTGCTGCTAACCCGTGTGCTGTTGTGTGGTTGCTTTGTGTAGACATTAGAGCATCCCCGCTTAAATGGTGTTGGTGTAGGACGCACTGGTGATGCTGACTTTGTGTATTTGTCTTTGTTCCAGTCTTACTCAGCTACCTTGTAACAGCCAGTACTGTGGTGACTATCTTTACGCCATCCCCTTCAATCAGCTCGATATTGAGTAACTTTACAGACGTGTTTTCAGTTTCCACAAATGCCCTTTATTCGATGGACCTTCTTTGGTACCTATCTCCAGTCTTTACTTTCTCCAATTCCATTTCAGGCAATTGCCTCCTTGTCAATATCAAGCTCACAGACTCCCATACCTATCATGCTCCCCACCCCATCGCCTTTTCCTTGTCCTGTTGATACAACTGTCCAAGCTAGTGCTTCAGAAATATTGCTCAGTCCCTTCCTTAAACCGATCTCTTTGCTAGTATGGTCAATAACAAAGGAGGACACCTGAGATTACAAAGGGATCTTGATCGATTAGGAATATAGGCTGAGGAATGTTAGATGACGTTTAATGCATTTTTGTACAGTAACCAAGGGCAGGACTTAATCAGTTAATGGTGGAGTCCTGGGTATTGTTTCGAACAGAGACTGAGGGTCTGGGGTGAGGAGATGGCAGGTGCAGGCCAAACTTTCATGGAGGTTGGCCAAGGGCAGGACTTAATCAGTTAATGGTGGAGTCCTGGGTATTGTTTCGAACAGAGACTGAGGGTCTGGGGGTGAGGAGATGGCAGGTGCAGGCCAAACTTTCATGGAGGTTGGCTTGTGTTCAGAATGAGCAGCCAGAGGAACATGTCTGGACAGGTACGTGAATCGGAAAGTTTCAGAGGGATGTCAGCCAAACGCAGACAAATCAGACTAGTTTAGTTTGGTAAACCTGGTCGGTTTGGATTAGTTGCGATAAACGATCTGTTGTTTTCATGCTGTATGACTCCATGATTGCAAGATTTTGGAGAGATATAGTATTCATGTAATGACTGTGAAGTCAGATTTCTAATCTCACAGGAGTAAAGACGACGCGTCATACTATCTTTTTCCTGGATAACTAATCAAGTAAATGCATCAAGACTGGCAAACTCTGCTCTAGCTCAGAGTTACAGTTTTCAACAGAGAGTCACCTGTAGAATGTGACTTAACAATTAAAATGTTCCAATTTCACGGAAAATTCACACCAAGGTCAACGCTTCAGATCTTCCACAAAATCCCAACTTCCATCTTCGGTCATAATGTCTGGACTAATGTACTGTCACCTGTAAAACCGCTCAATGCCCCTCGTTTTACTCTAAATTCCTTATCAGAATTATTCTCCAAGATATTAATGATCAAGACTGGAAAATTTGATTTATTTCTGTTTCTTGTTAAATTTCAATCTCCGTTAAAGAGACAACATAACCTTCCCATCTGGCAGTTCTGGTGACCCTCCTGTAGGAAGAATATTACTAAACTAGAGAAGATTCAGAAAAGATTTAAGAACCAAAATAACATTACCTCAATACTTGGCATTCGGAAGTCAGATACGGGAATCCTTCAGAATTGTCATGTATATAGAGTGGTTTGATTGTGCCATAGAATTCAATGACATTCCACAGTCCACAGGAGCCAGCCACAATCCATCAAGCTTATCTTCCTTGCTATGGGCTTCACAGAGGAGCTTCTCGATGTCCCTGAGATCTGGGGTCAGGCATTGTGCTAGTGCAGGTACAAACTCTTGGATAGGGAGGTGTGGGAATGTGTAAACCACACGATGCACAGAATCATCTCTCTCCAACAGTTCCATCAGGAACCAAGACAGGAACTTCATTCCTGAACTTCCTCTCCAGACTCCTGTGAAAGCCACCTCACCAAGCTTCAGTAATACAGCACTGGCGTCTTCAATCTATCAGGCATGTTTTTTCACAATGTTATTACTTCAGGAAGAACATAGTTGGTGATGACCTTGGCAACCTACTGCAGTTTTCTGTCTTCTTTCTGTGAAACAAGGGCTCACAAACAGACCGAGGTTCCATTAGTGCGAATGGTTTCAGCCCATTTTATATAGGATCTTGTTCTCCTTCATTTGTTTGAAAAAAGCTGCTGCTATCATCTGATCGAAAAAAATCCGTTGAAATATTCTTTCGGCTCATAACCAACAAATCTCAGGATTTCAGCCCAGACACTGATCTCAGCCATTTCCAATCAATGAGACAGCTGACCATTAGCACTGAACATCCTGGGAGGAGCTTGTGCTGGGTTAAACTGTGTACACAGTGTCAGACACTGTTGCGCCAGCATTCAGGATCAATGCACATGAGCTGACGGTGCATATTTCAGATGGTCAGAAAAATCGATACTGTCTTTGAATTCTTCAACACCATCAAATATAAACAGCAAGCCCTCTGGATTCTTCCAGACCTCTTCCATAACATTCCTAAAGGAAGGATACTGTTCCAGCATCAGGTTCTTCAGGTTTATTCCATAATTAATAACATTCAAATCCCAAAATTTAAAACTGAATTAAAATGTAAATTCTGGATATATTTTCCCAGTAGCCCATTTTCTACCATTGTTGTTTTTCCAGTCCCTGGGTTCACAATAACTGCTACCGTACTCCCAGATATGCAAGTTCCCTGGGGAAATAAAACTGCTCTGGAACAACTGATCATTTTGTATTTTTATTTCCATTTCTCCCCAGAGTTGTTTTTCTCTCCACTCTTCATGGTCTCAGCTTCTTACCAGAAGTTCATCTTCTCTAAATGTCCAATCTCGTACATTAGTGATAAACATTATCTCAGCATATCGATCAACTATCTGGAAAATCGTCACCTTCTCCTTTCTTACGATAGTGAACACTCAGCTTTTTAGTTTGTACCAGAACTATCTCGTTGTGTTTCTGTTGAACACCTTCTGCTGGAAGACAGGAAGCGGTTCGCAATGTTAGCGATATTATCATTACAACAATTTCCCAAGAACATTTCATTATTTGGCATTTACTATTAAGTAAATTGGTGCAGATTATATTTACAGCTTCAATCAACCTATGTACAGCAACTGAATCTGTTAACAGAAAACACTTGAATGTGGACAAGGATCAAGAAATGTTTCAATTATCAGCTGATTTCACACTACACAACATGAATATTTCAATGTTGGTGATACTTTCCTTTGGACCTTTAATAATAACCACCAACCCATATTCCAGGTATCTAATTGTAAATCAACACATGGTCCTGACAATGCCACAGTAAATATGAACAAGAAGCCAATCGGTTCTTCAATATGTGCTGCTATTTCGTGACATCATATCTAAACAGCCATTCTCAGGTTGCCAAGCTGTGACCACAAGGATCAAAGCTTGGGCCCCTGCTCTGGGGACCAATTGTAATATTTCCAAGATTGTAAATGACACAAAACTTCGTGGGATTCCAAATATTGAGAAGGGTGGAAGAGGCGTCAGGTGGACTTAAATAGGCCAAGTGAATAGAGAAGATCATGGGCGATGGAATAAGATGTGAATAAGTACAAGGCTATCCCCTTTGGTTGGAGGCCTGTCGGTGCAGAGCATTTCTTAAATGGTGAAACGTCGAAAATATTGAGGAACAGAAGGACTAAAACATTCCTGTTCAGAAAATACTGAAGTTAACATGTGGGTGCAGAAAGTAATTCGGAAAGCAAATCTTACGTTAGCTGTCGAGTGTTCTTTATAGAGGTGAGATCTCGTCTGGAGTACTGTGTGCATTTCAGGACCTCTGGTCTATATACTTCAGAGGGAGTATAGGGTTGTTCACGAAACTGATTGCTGGATTGGTGGGACTGTCCTATGCATTAGTGATTAAGGAGACTGGGCATGTTGTCTCTGAAGATTAGAAGAATCAACAATATTCTTAGAAATTTCCAATGTTCTTAACGGGATAGATAGATGAGATGTAGAAAGCATTTCCAAGGCACAAGTCAGGAATGTGATGAAATAATCTCCTGGATGAGCAACACTGATAAAGTTTGACATGTGACAGATCAAATCAGTATCGCATCCATCCACCACCTTCAAAATTCACTCCCTTCACAACCAGCAATGAGTGGCAGTAGTTTGTGCCATTGACAAAAATGACAGCAATAACTCATCAAGGCTCCTTAGACAGCACCC
>NW_025215314.1:18739-25409 GCF_004010195.1 Chiloscyllium plagiosum
TGCTTTGCAAATTCAAGCACTGCTGCAACTAGTATCCACGTCTCAGACTGACTGACTGCAGGAATTTCATATAAGCTTGCTGCGTTTGCAGTCTGAGGCCTTTTCTCTCCCACAGTTGTTGTTTGTTGCTACTGGGCTCACGGGTGAGAAATTGCCCTAAGTGAAACAGCAACTCCTTGCAGAATCATTCATTTGTATTTGGAATGACTGTTAGAGGCTGTGTAGAACACCCTGGAAATGGACAGGATGAAAAATAAGTAATGTTGTCCTTAGGTCTATTTGTGCAGAGTAAGTGTCTCTACAGCTGGCACAGGAATCCACGTTCACTCAGGCCATTGGGCCATTTGATGGACAAGCTTATTCTAAATGGTCACTTCCTTCCCTCATCCTGCTCAGCACCTAGCCTATTGCCTTGTCCTATGTCAACTTTTTGCTCTAGATCAGGAGCTTTTTTCCAGGTGAGAAAACATTTTTTCGTTCTAGGAAAATGCCTGTGTATTTCCCATTAATGTTGAAGATATCAAATTTTCTCTCTTGTTCAAACATTTAGCGATGGTAGCATTTCCTAAATGGTGATACCCTGTAATAAAAGAAGTTGGAGGGTTTTGGGAAAATAAAATTGGCTAATAAACCTTCCACTTTGCCAGTGCAACCACTGTCACCTCTCGAATTTTATAAAGATTATAGACCTCTGAGCCTGACATGAGTCATGGACAGATGTTTAGCGAACCCTTGGTGACAGGATGTGTGTATATTTGGAAAAGCAAGGACTGACTAGGAATAGTCAATATGGCTTTGTGCGTGCGAAATACAGTCTGATTAACTTGATTAGGTTTTCTGAAGAAACAAAGAGGATAGATGAGGGCAGAGCAATGTATATGATCTATGGACTTCAGTAAGGTGTTCGACAAAGTTCCACATGGTGGACTGGTGAGCAAGGATAGATCATATGGAATAGAGGGAGAATTACTTGGATACAGAAATAACTCGAAGGTAGAAGATAAAAGGTGATGGTGGAGGATTGATTTTCAGACTGGAGGCTTGTGACCAACGGGGATCCACAAGAATAAGTGCTGTGTCCTCTATTTTTCAACATTTGTATAAATGATTTGGATAGGAACTTAGGAGGTATGGTTCTTAAGTTTGCAAATGCCTCCAAAATTGGATGTGTAATGGACACTGTTCCAGCAATAAAGTTTCAGCTTTGATCTCCAGCGTCTGCAGACCTCACTTTCTCCCAGAAGGGCTACTGGGCCAAGGAGTGGCAGATGGAGTTTAATTTAGATAAATGTGAGGTGTTGCATTTTGGAAAGGCAAATCAGGATGCGACTTACATACTTAATGGTAAGTTGCGAGTATCGCTGAACAAAGAGTACTTCGAGTACAGGTTCATAGTTCCTTGGAAGTGGAGTCACAGCTAAACAGGATAGTGAAGAATGACGAGTTGAACAGAGGGGTCTTGTCATGTATACTTCTCTATGACTCTCAGATGTGACAAAGATTTTGAAATACAGTGAGTTGTCTTTCCCCGCCTCAGTCACACATTGTCTGATCTCAGAGTCATACTGCACGGAAACGTATCCGACTTATTCATTTCAACGAGATTTCCTGGACCGGATGTCACAGAGTTGCAATTCCGCGAGAATGGAAACAAGCCATTCTGCCCAAAATGTCCACACAGACTCTCCAAAGAGCATCCAACCCAGACTCACACACCTACTGTAACCCTGTAATCTTGCATTTCATGTAGCTAATTCACCTGATTTACGCATGGATCCACAAGAATAAGTGCTGGGTCCTCTATTTTTCAACATTTGTATAAATGATTTGGATAGGAACTTAGGAGGTATGGTTCTTAAGTTTGCAAATGCCTCCAAAATTGGATGTGTAATGGACAGCAGTTGTGGATATCTCAGTACAACAAGGTCTTGATCAGAAGGGCTACTGGGCCAAGGAGTGGCAGATGGAGTTTAATTTAGATAAATGTGAGGTGTTGCATTTTGGAAAGGCAAATCAGGATGCGACTTACATACTTAATGGTATGAACAAAGAGTACTTCGAGTGCAGGTTCATAGTTCCTTGGAAGTGGAGTCACAGCTAAACAGGATAGTGAAGAATGACGAGTTGAACAGAGGGGTCTTGTCATGTATACTTCTCTATGACTCTCAGACGTGACAAAGATTTGGAAATACAGTGAGTTGTCTTTCCCCGCCTCAGTCACACATTGTCTGATCTCAGAGTCATACTGCACGGAAACGTATCCGACTTATTCATTTCAACCAGATTTCCTGGACCGGATGTCACAGAGTCGCAATTCCGCGAGAATGGAAACAAGCCATTCTGCCCAAAATGTCCACACAGACTCTCCAAAGAGCATCCAACCCAGACTCACACACCTACTGTAACCCTGTAATCTTGCATTTCATGTAGCTAATTCACCTGATTTACGCATCCCTAGAGTAGTCCTACTTACCAACATTTGGCCCATATTCTGCTAATCATTTCTATCCATGTCCCTGTGCAAATGTATTTTCTCTTTTCAGGACACAATGACTGTAACCCAGCCAGTACAGAGTCTGTGCCCAAAACTGAAGAGACACTAAATTTCCTGGTCATTTTTTTTTGTTATATTTCCCCAGCATCCAGGTTGTCTGTGTGCAAGTGTGACACACAGTGAGAAAAGACTACCGTCAGGAACAAGGCTGCTTCGCCCGGTTTCGAGCTGGCGACCTTTTGTGTGTTAGGTGAATATGATAGCCAATACACTACAAATACTTCCAAATGTCTTTTAAGTCTTGCAACTGTATCCACTTCCACTGGCAGCTCATTCGATATTCGCACTACCATCTGTGTGAAAAGATCCCCCATCAGGTCCCTTTTAAATCTTTCCCCTCTCAACTTGAACTAATGTCTTAGGATCCCCTAAGCTGGGGAAAAGACTTTGTATGTCACCTTATCAATGATTTTCATGGATTTGGTAAACCTCCATAGTGTCACCCCTGGGCCTCCAACATACCCGGTTAAAAAAAACCCTCCCGTTCCACTTTACCCATATAACCTAAACCTTCTAGTTTCTGTGCCATTCTAGTAAATCTTTTTATGCACTTATAATTTAATAACATACGTCCGAAAGCAGGGCAACCACAATTGTACCCAGTACTCCCGCTGTGGCCTTACCGTTGTCTTGTACAGCTATAACATTATATCCCAACTCCTTGTACTTAATGTTCTGAACAATGAAGGCAAGCGTGCCAAATGCTTTCCTCACTAGCCAGTCTACCACTTTCAAAAACTATGTACCTGCACTCCAAGGTCTCCCTAATCAACTGCAATCCCCAAGCCCCTACCATTATCTGTGTTCTTTCCAGTTTTGAGAGCTGCAATAGTGTTATTTTAGTAGTTGCAATGAAGTGACAGATATCAAACCGATGAAACTTAGCTTCGCGTCTTCCACTGTCGGACCACAGAACAAACAGTGGTCTCACCAATGTCCTGTAGGGCCGCAACATGACCTCCCAACTCCTGTACTCAATACTCTGACCAATCAAGGAAAGCATACTGAATGCCTTCTTCACTATCCTGTCAACCCTCGACTCCACTTTCAAGGAGATATGAAACTGCACTCCAAGGTTTATTTGTTCATCAACACTCCCTAGGACCTTACCGTTAACTGTATAAGTCCTGCTAAGATTTGATATCCCAAAATGCAGCACCTCGCATTTATCTGAATTAAACTCCATCTGCCACTTCTCAGCCCATTGACCAATCTGGTCAAGATCCTGTTGTAATCTGAGGTATCGTATGCTCGCATCCAAATCATTTATGTCATTGGTCACAGGCCTCCAGTCTGACAAACCACACTCTACCACCCCCTTCTGCCTCCTACCTTCAAGCCAATTTTGTATCCAAATGGCTAGCTGTCTCTGGAATCCATGTGATCTAACTTTGCTAACCAGTCTAACCTGTCGAACGTCTTGCTAAAGTCCATATAGACAAAGTTCACTTCGCTGACTTCATCAATATTCTTTGTCTCTCAACCAAATTAGTGTTACACAATTTCCCTGACACAAAGCCATGTTAACTATGCCTAATCAGTCCATGTAAATCCTGTCCCTCAGACTTTTAAAACACAAGACTATAGAATTTCGGAATCATGGAATTCGTAGAGAAGTGAATCAGTCCATTCAGCCCATCAAGTCCACACCGACCGTCCGAAGAACATCCCACACAAATTCATCCCATTCCTGTAACCGTAACTTTCCCATGGATAATCTACCTAGCCTGCACATCCCTGGACACGATGGGCAATTTACCATAGCCAACCCACCCAACCTGCACATCCCCGAACCGTGGGAGGAAAACAGAAAACCAAGAGGAACCTTTGCAAACACAGACCAAACTTGCAAACTCCACACAGACAGCTACCCAAGAGTGGAATCAAACATGGTCATTCGCACTCTGAAGCTGTTGTGAAAGTTGAAAGGGTTAAGAAAAGATTTACACGGATGTTGTCAGGGTTGGAGGATTTGAGAAAGAGAGAGAAGCGGCTGAACAGGCTGGGACTGTTTATCCTTGGAGCATCGGGAGCTGAGGGGTGACCTTGTGGAGGTTTGCGAAATTATGAGGGGCGTGGATAGGGTGGATGGGCAGGGTCTTTTCCCTGCGGTCGGGGAGTCCAGAACTGGAGGTTGTGGGTTGAGGGTGAGAGGGGAAACACATAAAGGAGACCTAAGGGGCAACAGTTTCATGCAGAAGGTGGAATATGTATGGAATGAGCTGCCAGAGGATGTGGTGGAGGCTGGTACAATTGCAATATTTAAGAGGCATTTGGATGGGTATATGATTAGGAAGGGTTTGGAGGGATATGGGCCGGGTGCTGGCAGGTGGGACGAGATTGGGTTAGGATATCTGATCGGCATGGACAGGTTGGACCGAAAGGTCTGTTTCCATGTTGTACATCTCTATGACTCTAATACAACAAAGCAATGGGGCATTTGGCCAATTGCGTTTTGTCAAACATGACACTAAATTAAAGTAATCCCTTCTGCCTGTCTTTGGTCCAAATCCATCCACTCTTTGCAAATTCATGTGCTTGTCTTATAATCTCTTAAATATCCCCATTGTAAGTGCCTCCAAGATCATCCCGGGCGGCACGTTCTGAGCTCCTACCACTCTAAATAAAAAACTTGCTTCTCGCATCTCCTTTGAACTTCCCTCGCTCATATTGCTAACTCACCCAACTATATTTTCGTACATTTTCGTATATATGTATCACAAACAGGACAGTTACTTCTACAGATTCCTTAAAAACACCAAGAGACATGGACCTCTAACCACAAAATATTATTCCAGTACTATCCTTTGCCTTCTAAGGGTAAGCCAATTTTGAATCCAAGCGAATAAGACACAGTGGATCCCATGCATCTTAATCTATTGGATGAACCTATCATGAGGGATCTTGTTAAAAGCCTTAAGAAAAAAGCATGTAGACATCATCCACTGCTCTATCCTCATCGATTACCTTTGTCACCTACTCAAAAAAATCAATCATGTTAGTGAGACACAATCTTCTCCACACAATACCACGTTGATTGTCCCAAAATATGTCACGCTTTTCCAAAGCACATATATACTCAGTGTACTCTCCAACCGCTTCCCAGCCACTGAGGAGAGACTCATCGGTCTACAGTTTCTTTGATCATCTCTATCGCTATTATCCCTATCTCCCTTCTTGAACAGAAAAACAACACTAGCTACTCGCCAGTGGCCCAGGATCTGTCCAATGGCTTGCAAGGATGCGATGCTCGTCAAGGCACTGGCAATCTGCCCTCTTTCCTCTGAGGTAGATACCATCAGGCCCTGAAGAAGTATTCACCTTAAAGCTCTTCAAAAGACACAACACTTCCTGTTTGATCTCAAAATGCTCTGTCATGTTCACATGCTCCGCATTTATCTCACTATTCTCCATATCCTTCTCCTGGGTGAATACCAATGCATGTTCCCTCATTTATTCTCGAGTGGTCCTATCTTCTCTCTCGTTTTCCTCGTATTTTTAATGTATGTATAGAATGCCTTGCGATACTCTTTAACTCAATTTGCTGAAGTCATTTCATAGCTCCTTCTTGCTCTCCTACTTCCCTGCTCGAGTTATTTCTGCTTTTTTATATTCATCACGAACCCTGACCAAGTTTAGCTTCCTAAAACCTTACGTATGCTTATTTTTTCCCCTTGGACTAAATTCACAATTTCCCTGGTTGTCCAAGGATCCCTTACAAAGCCTCATCCTTCCTCCTTCCCAGAACATTCTGTTCCCAATGTTGACGCCCAGCGAACCCTATTCCACACTTTCCTCTAACACGAAAAATATCCATTAACTGTCACTCTCGTTCTTTCCCACCACGCAGTGAATGTTGTATCCATGTTGTCCCTTGCCTTTTGTACCATAAGCGACAACCTTCCTCGTGTCTGTTGCGTGGTACCTTCAGAATATCCACATAAGCCAATCAGTAGCATTGCCTTCATCAACACTTTGTTAATTCCTTTAAGAAGATCAGCATGTTAGTTGGGCATAGTTTCACTATGACTTTTCCAAACCAACTCACCTTCTTCAACCTAACTATTAGCTTTATCCCAAATAATTGTTGCTAGAAGTTTCCCTGGAGTGAAACAG
>NW_025215314.1:26244-27819 GCF_004010195.1 Chiloscyllium plagiosum
GGATGTTGTCAGGGTTGGAGGATTTGAGAAAGAGGGAGAAGCGGCTGAACAGGCTGGGACTGTTTATCCTTGGAGCTGAGGGGTGACGTTGTGGAGGTTTGCGAAATTATGAGGGGCGTGGATCGGGTGGATGGGCAGGGTCTTTTCCTTGCGGTCGGGGAGTCCAGAACTGGAGGTTGTGGGTTGAGGATGAGAGGGGAAATATATAAAGGAGACCTAAGGGGCAACGTTTTCATGCAGAAGGTGGAATATGTATGGAATGAGCTGCCAGAGGATGTGGTGGAGGCTGGTACAATTGCAATATTTAAAGGCATTTGGATGGGTATATGAATAGGAAGGGTTTGGAGGGATATGGGCCGGGTGCTGGCAGGTGGGACTAGATTGGGTTAGGATATCTGGTCGGCATGGACAGGTTGGACCGAAAGGTCTGTTTCCATGTTGTACATCTCTCTGACTCTAATACAACAAAGCAATGGGGCGTTTGGCCAATTGCGATTTGTCAAACATGACACTAAATTAAAGTAATCCCTTCTGCCTGCCTTTGGTCCAAATCCATCCACTCCTTGCAAAGTCATGTGCTTGTCTTATAATCTCTTAAACGCCCCCATTGTAAGTGCCTCCAAGACCATCCCGGGCAGCACGTTATGAGCTCCTACCACTCTAAATAAAAAACTTGCTTTTCGCATCTCCTTTGAACTTCCCTCTCTCATATTGCTAACTCACCCAACTATATTTTCGTACATTTTCGTATATATGTATCACAAACAGTACAGTTACTTCTACAGATTCCTGAAAAACACCTAGAGACATGGACCTCTAACCACAAAATATTATTCCAGTACTAAACTTTGCCTTCTACGGGTAAGCCAATTCTGAATCCAAGCGAATAAGACACAGTGGATCCCATGCATCTTAATCTATTGGATGAACCTATCATGAGGGATCTTGTTAAAAGCCTTTAGAAAAAAGCATGTAGACATCATCCACTGCTCTATCCTCATCGATTACCTTTGTCACCTACTCAAAAAATTCAATCAAGTTAGTGAGACACAATCTTCTCCACGCAATACCACGTTGATTGTCCCAAAATAGGTCACGCTATTCCAAAGCACATATATACTCAGTGTACTCTCCAACCGCTTCCCAGCCACTGAGGAGAGACTCATCGGTCTACAGTTTCTTTGATCATCTCGATCGCTATTATCCCTATCTCCCTTCTTGAACAGAAAAACAACACTACCTACTCGCCAGTGGCCCAGGATCTGTCCAATGGCTTGCAAGGATGCGATGCTCGTCAAGGCACTGGCAATCTGCCCTCTTTCCTCTGAGGTCGATACCATCAGGCCCTGAAGAAGCTTAAAGCTCTTCAAAAGACACAACACTTCCTGTTTGATCTCAAAATGCTCTGTCATGTTCACATTCTCCGCATTTATCTCACTATTCTCCATATCCTTCTCCTGGGTGAATACCAATGCATGTTCCCTCATTTATTCTCGAGTGGTCCTATCTTCTCTCTCGTTTTCCTCGTATTTTTAATGTATGTATAGAATGCCTTGCGATACTCTTTAACTCAAT
>NW_025215314.1:28206-38304 GCF_004010195.1 Chiloscyllium plagiosum
GTTTCCCTGGAGTGAAACAGTCAAGAATGTAAATGACAAGTTTAGCTTGACAACCCTTTGTAGAAAATAGGTTTTCATGTTGGCAACCCTTTAGTCTCCTGGCTCCTCAGATTCCATGGACACCTCGCGTGATTAGTTCAGCCTCCGGCTGAGATTGTTTAAGGTCTCTGTCAATTCGATGGTGCCAGCCAATAGGGATTGCAGTCCTGCTTGGGGACCGCTCCCCCAAGAAGTGATTCCCTGGAGAAACTCGGCAGGTTTGGCAGCTTCTGTGGGATTAAAGGAGAGGGAATGTTTCCCATACGGTCGCCCTTCATCACAACTGATATTCAGCTTATTGTGCAGGCAATCAAAGGTCTTACTGTCTTGGAAAACTTCCCGGGATATTTATTTTTGAGAACTGGGAATGTAATCTTCCAACGTGAAAGACACGGATTTTATTCAGTAATGGGGTTGTGGGAGCAGGTGGTTATGGGGATAGGGGAATGAAAATTGGGTTGAGAATGATCAGATCAGCCATGGTTTCATTGAAGGGTGGAGCAGACTTTGGGACTGAATCACTTCCTTCTGCTGTTCAATCGTATGGTGATTCCTGTTCCATTGTGACAAGATACTTCCACACTCAGTCCCGCCAATTTGACCGTTCACCTTTTTGGTCTAACACCATTTCATATCGTGGCTGGTGGATCAGAGGGTCAGCATGTCCAGGTGAGGGGAAAGGTTGAGAAGGAGAATACTTCATTTTAGCTCCAGCTGGTTGAGGGAATTGAACCCACGCCGTTGGTATCTGAATTGCACACCAATTGAGCGAACCGACATCACTCCACACGCCCTGTACAAGACAATTATAGCCAGCCTTCAACTCGATGGGAGCGAGGAGCACATCCATTTGGCCTGCCCAATCGAAAGGGAGAGCAGTGGAAGCCGGTGAAGGAAATTACCCCTCCGATGTGTCCTTCCCAAATTGAGCTGGAGAAAAGAGTACATTGGACCTGCTGTTTGCTTCTCCGTTACTGCCTGTCGTGAGAGACTAAGGGGAGCTTCGAGGAGATTTCACTTCTCACTCAGAGTCTGGAACTCTCATCCAGAAATGCTGGTTAACTCAGAAACTCTCAGAAGAGTGGAACACTCTTGAGATCAGTCTCTGTCTCGTCACAGCCTCCAGTGTTTGGGACAAGAGATGAAAGAATATAACCACCTGAACTAGGAACGGAAAACTCCTTTCAGTTCTTAAAGTCTGCTCTGTCATTCAATAGAATGATGACTGATTCAACATTTGTGTTGAGAGCTGAATTTCTGACAATACAGTGACAGACAGAATCAAATTATTCTGCCATGAGGAATCGTCAGACAAAAGCTGGAACCTGAGAGACAATATTCGAATCTAGCTGTCTCCTTGACACACAGAAGAACAATTGTTGGGCTCAGGATGTCTCTGGGATTTTTACCATAAGGGGCAAGATCTTGGCTAAAGGGAGCCAAAGGGGCAAAACGACAGCGACGGTGCTGCTGCATAGTCTAATCCTACAGTTTTCACTGAATCATCTGTCTGTACTTCCATGTTCCCAGCTGCCTCGCCCACATCTTTCGTTCAATCCCTATCTCTCCCCATCATTGACATCTCTGCCCTCTTCACATTCTCCTGCGAATTCCCTTCCGACATGTCTCTGCCTCCTTGTTATCTCACCATGTTTTTCAGGAATGCTTCATCGTTCAATCTTTCCAAAACCAACATGTTTGCTCATCACTTTCTGCATTCCCTTAGCAATGTGGGATCTTGTTGTTCTTGTCTGTAGACCATTTTGTCTGCATTGCAGCGACACACCCACTCTCTCAGCTCTGCTTGTATTTTTGGCAATTTTCTCTGTGACCCTGTCCTTTGTCTCTTCCTTGGATTTCTCCCTTGCTCTCTGTTTTCCCTACTTCCTTTCTCTTCCTGGATTTTTCTTCCCTCTGTCCCCTCTTTCTTCCCATACCTTCTGACATTCTATTTCAGCCCTGAGGCTTTTACTTTCTGTCTCCACCTCCCGATCTCTGTCTGCCCATCTGTCATTCTCATTCCCTCTTTGGAGCCTTCTCTCATTTTCTCCAGACAGTTTAGCTCGGTTTTCTCCCTGACCCCGCTGCTCTTTCCCAGTGACTTGCACGTTGGCATTGGGAAAAGTTAGATTTAGTGTCACAGCATTGTTTACAGTTATAGACCCGGAGAATCATGTATGGTACAGGACGGAAACAAACCCTTCGGTATAACTCATCCATCCAATAAGAAATCCCAACCTAACCTTGTCCCATTTATCAGCACTTGGCCCATATCCATCTAAAATATTCCTTTTCATATATGCATCCAGATGTCTTTTAAATGCTGCATTTGTACCAATTGCAGCTCATTCCATACATGCACAACCTTATGCATTAATAACTTGCCACTTAGGCCCCTTTTATATCTTCCCCCTCTCACCCGACATCTCTGCCCTCAAGTTCTGGACTCGCCCATCCCAGGGAAAATATTTCCTGTATTTTTCCTATCCATGCCTATCATAATTTTATAAAACTTTGTATTGTTACCCCTCAGCCACCAATGCTCCATGGAAAATTCCCCCAGCTTATTTAGCCTCTCCGTAAAGTCCGAACCCTCCCATTCCTGGTAACATCCTTATACATCTTTTCTGAACCCGTTAAAGTTTCGTAACCTCCTTCCAATAGGAAAGGGACCAGAATTGTACGCAATATTTCAAAAGTGACCCAACCAATGTCCTGTACAGCCGCAACATGACCTCCCAACTCCAATACTTAATATTCTGACCAAACGCCTTTTTCACGATCCTATCTACCGACAACGCTACTTTCAAGAAAATATAAACCTGCACTCCAAGGTCTTTTTATTCAGCAATTGTCCCTCAGACCTTATTATTAAGTGTTAAAGCCCTGCTAGGATTTGCTTTTTCAAAACGCTGCACCTCACATTTATCTAAATTAAATTCCATCTGCCAGTTCTCAACGCATTGGCCCATTTGATCAAGATGACATTGTACACTGACGTCACCTTCTTCGCTGTCCACTTACACCTCCAATTTTGGTTTTTAAACTTCTTATATTCACATCTAAATCACTTATACGAATGAGCAAAAGTAGTGGACCCATCCTTATGGCACTCCATTGGCCACAGGTCTCCAGTCTGAAAAGCAACCCTCCACCACCTTCGAGCCAGTTCTCGGCACCTTCGAGCCATGGGTGGCATATTAGCTCAGTGGTTAGCACTGCTGCCTCACAGCGCCATGCACCCGGGTTCAATTTCAGCCTCAGGCGATTGTCTGTGTGGAGTTTGGACATTCTCCCCGTGTCTGCGTGGGTTCCCTCCGGGTGCTCCGGTTTCCTCCCACAATCCAAAGATGTGCAGACGAGATTAATTGACCATGCTAAATTGCCCATCGTGTTCAAAGGTGTGCAGGTGAAGTGATTTCGTGAGGAGTAATTGCACAGGAGGGGAATGGGTGTGGGTGGGTTACTCTTCTGTGGGACTGTGTGTTCTTGTTAGGCTGAAGGGCCTGTTTCCAGACTGTATAGATTCTATATTCTGCATCCGAATGGCTAGTTCTCACTATTCTATATTCTGCATCCGAATGGCTAGTTCTCACTGCATTTCATGAGAGCTAACCTTGATTACCAGTCTCCCATGAGACACGTTCTCAAACGCCTTAAATAAGTCCATATCGATCACGTCCACCGCTCTGTCCTCATCAATCCTCTTTTTTACTTCACAAAGGACTATCAAGTTCGTGAAACATGATTTCCCATGCACAAAGCCAGACTGAATATCCCGAATAAGTCCTTGCTTTTCAAAATACACCTAAGTCCTGTCCCTCAGGATTCCCTCCAAAAACCTGCCCACCACTGATTTAAGACTCGCTGGTCTATAGTTCCCTGGCCTTTCCTTACCACGCCGAGAATAGTACTTCAAACCTGTGAACCTGTACTACTGATTTGCAGAATTAAGCTTAAATTCAAAGGTAAGAGGATAATAGAGTTTTCATCAAAATGAATACTGACACATTAATTGACCATTCGAACTAAACTTGAACTGATAATGGCATGACAATGTACGGAAATAAGATATCTTTTCCAAGGAATACCATTGGATTAGCCTGTTGCCAATTATGTCACTATATTACAGTTGATTGGACTTTTCTTGTCATTAAGAACCATTTCCCAGAAAATAACGTTGGATTAACTTGTTGTAAATCATGTAACCTTATTATATGTGATTGGCCTACTTGTAACTAAGGCTGTACTATCTCTTTTAAAAGTATAAATAATGCGTAATTTTCAAATGTGATTGCACTTTATCACGGATCACGGAAGGTTTAACCTGTGTGTGGCTGGATAGAATTGCGTCTAGGTACCTTAATTCAATAAATTGTCGATTCTTTTCAATGATCTCGAAAAAAAGAGGCCTCTCTTTAGGGGTCATAGTTCTTCAACTTGTGCGTGTTTAAGGAGGCAGCAACCGATGGTGACTCCATCTGCTTCGAGGAGTACATGGCATCAGTGATTTGCTACATTCGCAAGTGCATTGAAGACGTCACTGTGTTTAAAACTGTCACCTCTCTTCTCAACCTGAAGCCGTGAGTGACCTCAAAGATGCGTGCACTGTCGAGGACCCGTCATTCCACCTTCAGAGCACATGACAAGACGGTACTAACAATAGCGATGACCAATCGGTACCGGGCCATCAAAGTGGCAAAGCGTGCACACGTGCAGAAAATATGCAGCCTTTTTGAGGACAGTGGTGAGATGCTTAGCATGTGGAATAGTATTAATGCTACCACCAAACACATTGTCTCCTGGTGTTGATGATGCTGCCGTCCCGGATGAGTTGAACACATTTATGCATATTTTGGAGCATGAAAAGATGTTGCAGCGAGGAAGACCATTCCACCGCCCAATGACCAGGTGCTGTGTCTTACCATGACTGACATGACGATAACTCAATGCAGAGGTAACCCACGGAAGGTTGCTGGACCACATTACGTCCCTGGCAGAAAACGCAGAGGATTCTCTGACGTGCAGGCGGATGTTCTCATGGACATCTTTAACATCTCCCTGAGTTGTATCAGAGTTCCAACGTGCTTCAAGCTCACTACCACCGTCCTTGTTGTGAAGACGTCTTCAGTGTCTTGCCTCAATGGCGACTGCCCCTGTTGCGTAAAACTTATAACCCACGGAAGGTTGCTGGACCACATTACGTCCCTGGCAGAAAACGCAGAGGATTCTCTGACGTGCAGGCGGATGTTCTCATCATGGACATCTTTAACATCTCCCGTTGTATCAGAGTTCCAACGTGCTTCAAGGTCACGACCACCGTCCTTGTTGTGAAGACGTCTTCAGTGTCTTGCCTCAATGGCTACTGCCCCTGTTGCGTAAAACCTATCATCATGAATTGTTTCGAGATGCTCGTGATGAGGCATATTAAGTCCCAGCTGCACTCCCCCTCCCTCTATATTGGAAATTCTGCAGTTTGTGTATTTTCACAATCGCTGAACAGATGATGCCATTTCTCCAACAATCACCCACGTGGACGAGAAGGACACCTATGTCAGATTACTATTCTTTGACTTTACTTCTACATTTAACACTCATTCCTCGGGATCTGATTGGAAGACCGGGTCTGATTGGCTTTAATACCACCTTCTTTCACTGGATCCTGAATTACTGACTGGGAGCCCACGGTCAGTCTGGATTGGGAACTGCTCAGCATCACACTGAGCACGTCGTCCCCTCCCCTCCCCCCGCCCCCGGGCTGTGTGCTCGGTCCACTGCTGTTCACCCTGCTTTCGCGCGACTGTGCAACGATGTTCAGCTCATATTATGTAATTAAGATCACTGTTAACATGACGGTTGTGGATCACATCGGCAGGACCGATGAGTCAGCATACAGAGATGAAGTGCAGCAGCTAAAAGCCTACTGCTGAGCCAACAAACTGAATCTGAACGTGGATAAAACAAAAGAGTTGTTTACTTACTTAGGGAGGATACAGAGCCATCACTCTCCGCTGGACACGGATGGCTCCCCCATGGAGATCGTGAAGAGCAACACATTTCTTTACGTCCATCTGATGGATAGTCTCACCTGGTCCCACAACACAAGCTACAAAGCCAAGAAAGCAAAGCACATGATGGTAGTGGCCTTGAAGTATGTTGGAACTATGGTACAATTCAGGGAGATGTTGAAGATGTCCGTGAGAACATCGCTTGCACGTCAGATCATCCTCTATGCAGGCTGCAAAGGATCTTATGTGGTGCAGCTGTCTTCCTTGGGTTAGCTCTGAATAGGTTGTGGAAATCCCATCTCCCACATGCTGACCTCACCATATTCTACAGAGAGTTCATTGAGAATATCCTGAGCAGCTACATCACTGCCTTGGGAATTGCACTAGCTCGGAATGTAATAACCTACAACGGATAATGAGAATAGCTGAGATGGTCACTGGGGACTTCTTCCCTCCATCAAAGACATTTACAACCCACACTACATCCAGAAGGCTAACAGCAATTTGGACGACCACATACATCTTTGATTCAGATTTTTGCACTCTTGCCATCTGGCAGAAAATACAAGAAAACTCAATCTCTCTCTGCAATTGTTTCTTCCCCCAAGCGATCAAGCTTCTCAACACTATATGATCACACACTCTTCCATTTGAAATGTTTGATAACTTTTTTGAATGGCTGCGAAAGCGATATTTTCTTAATGATCATTCATTTATACATTGTAATTTATCCACCATTGTGTCTACTGTCTTCTCTTGTCAGGAATTAAAGCTCAATCCTTATTGTTTTGCACTTTTTATGCACTTTCTGCTGCCCTGTGTATGACTGCGGGTTGGTTTGTCTTTAAATAGCACATTGGTTCTGGAGCAACGCTGTCTCGTTTTTTATTGTACCAGTAGTATAAGCTCGAAATGACAAATCAATCTCCTATTCTTTCTCTCGACCCTGCTCTACTCTCTAATATCTACATCAAAGGCCTCAAAGAATTATTGTAATCCAATAGAGGTTTACCAGGATTTCCTCGAATCGGATTTACTGCATCCGTTGCTCCTGATGTGGTCTCCTCTACACCAGAGCCATCCAGTCCAAAAATTCGGATCGGTTCAGGAAAGACCTGTGGACCGCTGTGCTTTTATTCAGATCTACCCTGGTAAGGTTCTGGGAAGTGTTGCTGAAAAAAGAGACCATGGAGTGCAGGTGCATAATTACATGAAAGTAGAGTTGCATAAGATAGGATAGCGAAGAAGCTCCTTGGTATTCTTTCCTTTATTGGTCAGAGCATAGAGTATAGGAGTGGGGAGATCGTGTTGCGATGATACAGGACACTGGTTAGGCCACTTTTCAATTTTGCGTGCAATTCTGGTCCCCTTCCTATCAGAGAAATGTTTTGTAAATTGGACAGATTCACAGAAGATTGACAGGAATATTCCCAGGATTGGAGGATTTGAGCTATAGGGAGAGACTGAATAAGCTGCGTGTTTTTTCATGGATCATCGAAAGCTGAGAGGTTGATTTAGAAAGGTTTATGAAATCATGACGGATATGAATAGGATAAATAGAACAGGTCTTTTCCCTCGGGTGGAGAAGTCTAGAACTAGAGGGTATATGTTTACGGTAAGAATTGAAAGCTGTACAAGGAACCTAAGGGACAACTTTTTCCATTTTCGGTGGTATGTGCATGGAATGAGCTGCCAGAGGAAGTAGTGGAGATTGGTACAATTGAAGTATTTATAAGAAACCTGGACGATTCTCTGGATAGGAAGGGTCTAGCGGGATATAGGCTGAGTGCTGGCAAATGAGAATAGATTAGCTCAGGATATCTGTCTGTGTGGACAAGTTTGATTAAGGCGCCTGTTTCGTTGCTCTACACCTGCATAAATCTGTGACTTTATTAATCTAGATTTGTCACAAATTGTGGGTCTGAAATATTATCACAGAGTGTCTTTCAACAGATCCTAGACAATGAAACATTCGCCGTCTGCAGTGACATGTTTTGCATTGCTTCATTCCCGACCGAACATAAAAACTTCACGATGGTTCTTCAGTTCTGATGAAACTTATTCATGTTGGAAGTGGGTGATTTCTTTCTGCCTCGACATATAATTTATTCTTTTAAATGACTTGGTCAGTCTCGAAAGTATTTCGGATTCTTACAGTTGAAAATTGACTTGAATTGAACGTAAAGTTCAGGCTCCACGATATTCAAAACCCTCGAAAGGAATTACAGATGTTTAAACGCTTCACGCAGGACTCAAAACTATACAGGGAGCCCTTACTAGATTACAAATCCAACACCTTCACCGTTCGGCCATCACAGCGACAGCAACGATGGAGATTTTCATCATAAGACATCTGAAATCCATGAAATATATCAGTTGATGAAAGAACAAATTGTCTGGACGCAACGATTTCGCCAGATGCTTTGCAGAGACCGAGACGAACGTTACCTTTTCAGGTTGACAAGCTTTCATCTCAACCTGGATTCTGAGACGGCTGAACTTGTGGGAATGATTCTTCGTAGAGTTGTAGAATTACGGAGATTACACCACATGAAAAGAAGTCCTTTGCTTCATTGCATCCTCACTTCCGATCGATTTTGACTCAATTGTAGGACACGAGAAAGAAGTCTTATTTCCAATGTATGGTAGCTCGGTTAGACTGCACTTAGAGAACAGTACGGGATTCATAAACCTCAATTTAACACAGATACTATTGCCTTATAAGGAATACCACAATACTCATTAGCTTTGACACCATATATGGGCGTTTGTCCTCTGAATTGAAAGTGAGCAAATCCGGCCTTAATTTTTTTCCCAGTTTCAAACATGAGAGGTAATCTCATCGATAGTTGCAAAATATTTGAAGACATAAACAGGATGGTGCAGTTAAATTGTGTTCACTCATTGATGAATCTGGAAGCAGGCGGGCACAATTTTAAAATAATGCATCTGATTTATGACCACGATGAGGACTATTTGATTTTAGTCTATGCCTTGAGAACTTTTGCAATTCTCCACTACAATGAGCCGTGGATATTCAATCTTTGAGTGCCTTTAAGTTGTGTTCGTTCGTTTTCGAATTAACAACGGTCAGAAGCTTTATGTGGTTCTGCCTGAACAAGGCTTAGATGTGTTCGAGCGCGCGTGATCAACTTAAATACTGGAGCAGGCATTCCAGAATAAATCGCCTACTCGTTCTCTTCTGCCCTTTCACAATTACCCTGTGTACACTCCAAAGATACTTCATTCAGAGTGAATGGGATTTTGTACACTACGTTGTTCTTGCTCATGCTGGGTATCGAATCCTTTGTCCTGGTGAGTTGTCTGAGAGTGGCTGTTGGTTTGTGTGCTGTTATGAGTCCTAGTGATCGTAGTAATCTGGCTCAGTTCAGAAATGTTCTTGATGTATGGCAACGTGGCTAGTCCTTTGGGTTGTGGCATGTCCTCATTTCGTTGTCTTTCCCTAAGGCATTTGTTGAAGAAATTGCAGTGGTATCCGTTTTCGGCGAATATATTGCAGAGGTGTTCTTCTTCCTCGTTTTGCAGTTCTGATGTGCTGCAGTGTGTTGTGGCCCTTCTGAACAGTGTCTTGATACGACTTCTTTTGTGTGTTTTGGGGTGGTTGCTTTCGTAGTTGAGGACTTGGTCTGTGTGTGTGGCTTTCCTGTATACTTTTGTGGTGAATTCTCTGTTCGATGTTCTCTGAACCATCACGTTTAGGTATGGGAGTTAGTTGTCCTTTTCATCCTCTCTAGTGAATCGGATTCCTGTGAGTGTGGCGTTAATGATCCGGTGTGTGTTTTCTCTTTCTGTGTTTTTAATTGTTACAAAGGTGTCATTCTCATATCTGACCCAGAGTTTGCGTTGAATTTGCAGTAAGACTGTTTTTTCTAATCTTTGCATTGCCAACGTAGTGTACAAAATCCCATGCAAGGACTGCACAATACACGACATAGGACAAACAGGAAGACAGCTAATGATCGGTATCCATGAACACCAAATAACCACGAAACGACACGACCAGCTATCCTTAGTAGCCACACACGCAGAT
>NW_025215314.1:38395-41817 GCF_004010195.1 Chiloscyllium plagiosum
AGACGAAACGTCTGCAACACAAATTCCCAGCTCCGCAAACAGAACCAGAACAGTTTGCCTAATTTTCATATCAAATACCTTTGCAGCGCATAAAGAATGGCATATGTATTAAAACTTGAAAAAAAACTCCATAATGATATATTGTTCCTAAGATTCTTCTTTGATATCTGCAAAATCGGCATATTACCCCGTAAGTATTGACCACATGCATTAAGGCACTCTGGGGCATCGCAAATTCGAGACAATGGAAGCAATTCCTCACATGCTGAACTGTCAAATCGTGAAACGTGTCGATACATTTCAGGGTCTACATGTCATATTGTTTAAACTGAGCTCGTTTATCTAATTATCTTTCTTTGCCTCTGTCTCTTTGTCCACCCTGAGTCGCTGTCTGGAACTTAAAAGAAAGTCCCTCTCGAGTAGATCATTGTAATCACAGTTTTTCCACGATTTTCTTGCTTCACAGTGTGAAAAGTGGAGCAGCAAATACTGTTCGAAATTTCCTGTTATTGCATTAAATATCCCTGACGGATATTGCAAGACCGGGATAATGCGAGGGCAGTTATTTTAAGATCAAAATTTGTTTTCAAATATCTTATGTTTTTTTTTTAAAACAGCTACCATGAAAAATGAACAAAACGTAAATGCGATCGATCTGACTTTAATTCATTAATATCTCAGGCAGATATGAATGGTAGGCATGGGCCATCAAAAAGGCAAAGCATGCATACGCACACAGAATATATAGCCTTTATCAGGACAGCAGTGATATGCAGGGCATGTAGAAGAGTATCAAGGCCATCACCAAGTACAACAGGGAATCATCTGCCTGTGCTGGTAATGCCTCCCTCCCGGATGAATGGATCAACTTCTACGCATAGTTTGAGTCATGAAATGATGTGGAAGCGAGGAAAGTGATATCCCCTTCTCAATGACCAAGTGTTGAGTCTAATCCGACTGATGTGAGGCAAACTCTATGCAGAGACAACCCACTTAAGGCTGCTGGACCACATCACACCCCTCACAGAAAGCTGTGCGGATGCTCTGACGTGCTGATGGATGCTCTCATGGATGTATTTAACATTTCCCTGAATTGTGTCATATTTCCAACGTGCTTCAAGGCCATACTATCGTCCTTGTGCTGAAGAAGTCTTCAGTGTCTTGACCCAATGACTACTACCTATTGTGTCAACACAACAGAATGAGGTGTTTCGAAAGGGTCGCGATCACGCATATTAATACCCCGCTGCCGACTGTCGAACTCACCCTCACTGGACACTCTGCAGTTTGCATATCGTTCCAGCCCTCTGAAGATGATATCACCTCTGCCACCCTGCATCTGGTCCTCACCCTCTGGTGAAGAAGGAAACCTACATCAGGTTACTGTTTGTAGACTTCAGTTCTGCATTCAACAACATCATTCGTCAGCACCTATTTGGAAAACTGAGTCTGCTGGGCTTGAATACGTCTCTCTGTAACTGGACCCTGGACCTACTGATTGGTAGACCCCAGTCACCCCGGATTCGCAACAACATCTCCTAATGCATCGCAATGAGAAAGGGGGCACCCCGGGGCTGTGTGCTCAGTCCACTGCTTTTCACCTTGCTTTCAAACGACAGAGCATTGCTGTCGAGCTCAAATTACATTATTAAGTTGACACAGTGATAGTGGGTCTCATTAGCAGGAACGAAGAATCAGCATACAGAGAGAAGGTGCTGCGGCTAACGGACTTGTGCAGTGCAAACAACCTGTCTATGAACGTGGGCTAAACGTAATAGATGGTTGTTGACTTCAGGAGGGCATCACTCTCTGCTGAATGTCGATGGTTTCCTCCGTGGTGATCGTAATGAGCACCAAATTTCTTTGCAACCACTTGGCAGATAATCTCACCTCTTCTCTCAACACTACTTTCATAGCCAAGAAAGCACAGCACCGACACTATTGTCTGTGGAGGTGAAGAAAAGCCCACCCGACATCCCCTGTCTTCACCACATTCTACAGAGGGTTAATTGAGAATACGCTGAGCAGCTGCATCACTGCCTGGTGCATGAATTGCATCGCCTTGGATCAGAAAACCTGATGACTGGTAATGAGGACAGCTGAGACGATCATCGGAATATTCTTCTCTCCATTACAGTCATCTTCACCACACGCTGCATCTGCAAGACCAACACCATTGTGGACGACCCCACACATCTTTGATTTCAAATTTTTCGCCCTCCTGCCATTTGACAAAAGATACCAGAGTATTCAGTCTCTCACGGCCAGACTCTACAAAAGTTTCTTCACCGAAGCCATGCGATTTTCTAACACTATATGATCCTACTCTCTTCCATTTGTAACTTTAGGACGACTTTTTGAATGGCTGCGAAAACAATGTTTCATTAATGAGTTTTTCTGTGTTACAATGCAGTTAATCCCACATTTCCTCTATTGTTTTGATTTGTCAGTAATTACTACGCCGTCGTGCATGCTTTGCACTTTTTATGCAATTTATGCTGCCCTGTGATTGACTGTCCTGACGTCCTTTCATTGTGTTCAAGTAGAATCTTGATCTTGGCGCAACGTTCTCGTTTTTATAATGCTAGTTGTGTACGGTAGAAATGACAAATAAAGTTGCTCTACTCTCTCTCTCTCTAACATACTCTACTCACTGTTACCTCTAACTAAGGCACAAAGAATTATGGCAATCCGTTAGAGATTTACCTGGATTTCCTCGAAACAGATTTACTGCATCCGTTGCTCCTGATGTGGTCTCGTGTACAAAATTGCGGACCGGTTGAATAAACTTCTATGGTCCGCTGTGGTTTTTACAGACCGACACTTAATGGCAAAGTTCTGGGAAGTGTTGCTAAACAAAGAAATTCAGGTTCATTATTCCTTGAATGTAGAGTCGCATGTCGATAGGATCGTGAAAAACCTTCTTGGTATTCTTTCCTTTATTGGTCAGAGCATTGAGGAGAGGAGATGGGAGATAATGTTGCGACTCTACAGGACACCGGTTAGGTCACCTTTGGAATATTGCGTGCAATTCTGGTCTCCTTCCTATCAGAATGTTGTTGTGAATCTTGAACAGATTCACAGAAGATTGACAGGGATATTTCCAGGATTGGAGAATTTGAGCTACAGGGAGAGGCTGCATAGACTGGGATTGTTTTCCATAGAGCATTGAAGGCTGAAGGTTGCTTTTATAGAGGTGTATGAAATAATGAAGGATATGAGTATGTATAAATAGAACAGGTCTTTTCCCGTGGGAGCGGACGCACAGAAATAGAGGAAATATGTTTAGGGTTAGAGTTGAAAGCTGTACAAGGAACCCTAGGGACAACGTTTTTTGTCGCAGAGGGTTGTAGGTACATGAAATAGGCTGCCAGAGGAAGTGGCGGATGCTTGTACAATTAAAGCAATTAAAAGCGATATGT
>NW_025215314.1:43957-56759 GCF_004010195.1 Chiloscyllium plagiosum
CAGATGAGCTCAATTTTAAAATAAAACATTGTGATTTATGACGATGATGAGGATTAATTGATTGTAGTCTAAGCCTTGAGAAGCTTTGTAATTCTCCACTGCAGTGAGCCTTGGATATTCGGTCTTTGAATGCCTTTAAGTTGCACATTAAGTTTTCGAATTAACAACGGCCTGAAGCTTATGTGGTTCTGCCTGGACAAGGCTTAGATGTGTTTGTGATCAACTTAAATAACGGAGCAGGCTTTCCAGAATAAATCACTCTTCTGTCCTTTCACAATTACCCTGCGTACACTCCGAATTTACTTCACTCATAGTGTACCTTCTCCGTTGATAACACTCTCCCTCGTGCAGGGATCTTTCATTGGTCCCAAAAGCACATTTTAATGGCAAAATTAATTTAACCTTTTTTTTCCTGTCTGTAAATATAAAGGTCATGTCTCATGCGCTTAAAAACTGCTCTGCGGACAAAAGTCCAGAGTTCAAATAGCATTGGTTGAGTCACAAGAATCATCACAGAATGTTGCCAAACAAAGCTATCTGTGCCCTTCCATAAGTCAACTATACTTTGAAGTCCCTGAAGTCACATGGGGACAAAGGATCGATTGGATTGAAGACCAAGTTCATAGAATCACCACATTGTGAAAGCAGAAAAGGACGCCATTCGACATGTCGTAGAGCACAAGGCATAGGAGCAGAAATTACCATTGTATCTGCTTCACCATTCAATCATAGCTAATCAGTTTCACAACTCATGTCTCCCACCTTCTCCCCATAATCCCTGATTCCCTTGATACTCATTAACCTATCTATTTCAGCCTTAAATATACTCAATGACCTGGACTCCAGAGACTTGTGTGGCAATGAATCCCATTGACTCAACACACGCTGGCTGAAGAAGTTTCTCCTTCTCTCCGTTCTAAAAGATCTTCTCTTTGCCCTAAGGCGATGCACTCGGATACGAATCTCTCCCAAACATGCAAACATCTCTCTAACATCTACTCTGCCTTAGCCATTCAGTATTCTTTATGTTTGAATAAGATCCCTCTTCACTCATCCAGACTCCATCTTTTATAGACCGAGAGTCCTCAAACTTTCCTCAAATGTGAAGCATTTCACTCCTGGCACAATTCCAGTGAACCTGCTCTGAAACGTGCCTGGTAGCGATTGTTAAATGAGAATCTTTACCTCATGAATATCTCCTGGTTTTTCGCCTTAACTTCGCACACTATTTCTATCCATATAATTATGCAATGCTCTCTTGAATGCCTCAATTATTTTTGTTTCCAGGACATTTCCATCTCATGCAATCCCTTCCCTTAATCTTCACTGTAGATTTTCAAACATCCAGTCATGAGTTGATTATATATCTGGCTAAGTCAACATTTATTGTCCAGCCCTAATTGCTCTGAAGGCATTGAGTTTCATTGACATTTGTGTGGATCTGGAGTTATATTGTGTCTGGTCTCCCACCGGAAAGGACATGGGTGAATCTAATGATGAAATTATGACAGTACAACGATTTACCACCTTGGCAGCAGAACATTATCAGCACGGAAAATAAGTTTTACTTGAAAATATTGCATGAAATCATAATGGAATGTAAGGACAAATTCTTGTGGGGTGAAGCAGATATTGAAAGGCTATTGCTTTGTATTTTTCATCCGTAAGTACAGTCTTGTAAGTTGGCTATATTCTGAAGAAAATAGGAGTAGCCGTCAAGAAAAAAATAAAACTTTCTGTATGCGAGATCAGTTAGTTCTTTCCTTCTTTTAGACAGTGTCACAAAGAACGAAATGCCAAGGACGCCTTTTGTCATAACTCGAGTAGTGAATACAAAATGGTTCATTGAAACATTTAGTTATATTTTTCCAGCAGATGAACTTCTACTCGTAGATAATGTAAGAATTTCCCACAATCCAAAGATGTGCAGATTAGCGGAACTGGCGAAGTTCCCCATTGTGTTCAGCGATGTGTTGGTTCGGTTATTTGTCATGTGTAAAAACAGGATAACGGGGTAGGGGGATGTGTCTGGTAATGTTATTATTGGAGGATCGGTGTGCACTTGTTAGGCCGAACGGCAAGTTTCCACAGAGTATGGATTCTGTTTTGAAAAAATTGACAATTCCAGCTAACATGCGCCTGCACATATCCTCCACCCACCTCCCTCCTCACCCCAACCACACCCTGCCACAACCGTAGTCGACTGACGCGATGTCCTGCGTGTATTTAAATTGAGAAACGCTGAATTTTATGGAAGATACACATTATAAAAGGAAACGTGATTTTCCAAATATGGAGGAGTGATCCAGTGAAACTTAATCAGAAAGGCCCAATTGAAATCTTCTTCCCACAAAAAAAGATTGGTTTCAACAGATGTATGTGCTGATATTAGGAAATTACTTCAGTTCCACAAAGACTGCACAGTCGATCTTTTCCCAGGTGTGTGGTGTAGTTTATAAACGGTGGTGCATCTTTTTTATACCAGTGTATGGGGAAGATGCAGCCTTTCGAATCGTTGATAATCACTTGCTTGAGTACGGATAGAAAGTGAGCACGCCTGCAGGATTGAAGGGACAGGCGATACTCCTTGATTATTTCTGACAGCTGCTCGCTTCCATAATGAAGAGAATAATGTAATTCTTTCAGAAGCAAATTTCGTGCAACCGAAAGAAAAGATACAAAGCTTAAATTCTGGAATAGGAATCCAATCTGAATCATAGTGCAGAAAGGACCAACTGTTAAACACGAAACCTCCAGGGATCTACAATGACAGGCATTTGTCAAGTTCAGCTGGAACACGTTGCTGCAACAACTTTCCAATGTCCTTCAACTGCAAGGAACTGCTCTAACGTTTGTTCTCATTGTTATCTAAGAAATGGCAGTCAGAGAATCACCTGGAATGAATTCTCCTGGCACGCACAGTCAACTCTGATGATCCAAAAGGATATATTTATAACCCCACTATTCGTCGTCTAAATTCATCTCTTCAGCATCAAAATCAGAAAGCAAAGTATTGGTTTTCATCTGATGCTGTTGACTCTGAGATCCACTCCATGTGCAAGTCATCATTCGTACACATCTGCATTCAGACATCAAAACATGAAAGCTCGGGGCAGGAGTAGGTTCTTCTGTCACTCAATATAATTTTGATTAATCCATTATCTCCATACCATATTCCTGCTATCTCTCAACGCCCTTTGAAGCCTTTGATATCAAACGAAATTAACATATTCTGGCATATTCTCACTGTCCTAACCTCCACAATATTTTGTTGTATGGAATTTCAGAGGTGCCGTCCTGAATCACGAAATGTTTCTTCATGTTAGTCTTAACTCGACATCGGAACCCATGATTTTAATTACCAGCAGCAGAAAAAGCGGAAGCTTGGACCAGGGGACTTTCTGGAAATGCGAATCACAGATGTAAAACTTTAAAAACTTGCCTCGAGCGTCGGCAGTGGCAGCACCTCGGAGAGCATAGAAATTATTTCCCCTTCAGCTACATAATTGTGTGTTTTCTAAACCCATAACCCTACCCTTGAAGAGTCAGGTAACCTGTTCTTCATTTTGTTTTAATTTCGGATAAGGTCACCAGCAGGGATTGCAGTGCAGGGAGAGGAATGTTCCTCCGCATGATATTTGAGGTGATGGACGCCATGACTGTCCCATCCAAGTACATCTGCAGAAGGTGCACCCAATTCTTGCTCCTCCAAGACCGTTTCAGGTCGCAGGAACTGGATGAACTTTGGACCATTCGGGAGGCAGAGTCTGTGATAGATATAAGTTACAGGTAAGTAGTTTCTCCCAGGCACGCAGAAAGCTGAATACCTGTTAGAAGGGGAAATGAAATGGTCAGTGCATAGATTTCTTGTGATCGTTTCCCTGAAAAAAAAAACAAGTATAACGTTTTGGATACTGTTGAGAGCGACGACTTAGAGAGACATGCACTTGGATGCAGGCCACTGGCATAGCGTCTGTCGCTGTTGCGCAGAGTGAAGTGGGAAAGGATGAGAGTGGTATTCATTTGGGACTAAATATTGAGTGGGACAGATAGAAGGTGTGTTGGGAACAGCAGAGACTCACGGTTGGTGTGTTGCCATCCAGGTGTCAGAGTCCTTGATGTCTCAGATCGTGTCTTTGGGATCCTGAAGTGTGGGCGTGGCCAGCCCCAAGTCATGGTCCACAAAAGTACCGACAACATATTTAGAAAGAGGGATAGGGATATAAGGCAGGATGTCAGGGAGCTTGGATGGAACCTAAGAGTGATAACAAATAGTGCTATTATCTCCGGATTGATACCCATGCCACGTGATAGTGAGGCGAAGAACAGGGAGCGATATCAGCCTAACACGTGGCTGCAGGGACGGTGCAGGTTTCAGGGTTATGGATAATTGAGGCTCCTTCTGAGGAAGTTCGGACGCCTACAGTCAGGACGGACTTCACTTGACTTAAAGGGGTACTAACATCCTGGGTGGGAAATTTGCTAGTGCTATTCAGTTGGGTTTAAACTAGGTAATCTGGAGAAAGGGGGTGTTGTAAGTTGTGTTGTATTTTCAGAACACAGGTGAATGAGATTATGGATGGCAGAGACAGGATTTAACGGCCACAGGAGTGTGCTGGCACACAGCAAGCTGCTTAAAAGTGTGTTGACTTCAACGCCAGGAGTAACCAGAATAAGGTGGTTGAGCTTGCATCATGGGATTTAGATGTTTTGACCACAACTGAGACATGGATGGAGCAAGGTCACGAATGGATGTTGCAGTTTCCAGGGTTTAGATTTTTCATTAGTAATCAGGAAGGTGGTAGAAGAGGGAGAGGTGTGGCTTATTTAGTGAATGACGGTATAACGGTGGCTGAAATAATATTTGATGAGGCCTCGTCAAATGAGGTGGTATAGATTGAGGTTAGAAAAAGGAGAGGAGAGGTCACACTGATGGGAGCACTTTATATGCCTCCACAAAGTTCCAGGGATGTGGAGGAGGGTATTGGCAAACCTATTCTGGACAGGAGAAAAAGGAACAGTGTGGTTAACATGGGTGACTTTTAACTTCCTCAGCATTGACTAGAAATGATATAACTCTAATATGTTGGATGGTTCACAGTTTGTCCACAGTGTGCTGGAGAGTTTCCAGACACAGCATATCGAAGGGCAGACAAAAGGGGAGGCTACACTGGATCTGGTACTGAATAATGAGGCAGGCCAGGTGCTTGATTAAGTGATAGGTTTGTTTTTTGCAGAGAGAATAACAATAATTCGGTTACGTTTAGTTTAGTGACAGAAAGGGATAGATCCATGCCACAGGGCCACTGTTATATCGGGGGCAAGGGCAATTATAATGCGATTAGGCAAGACGTAGGAGGCAGAGAATGTGGCAGCAAAATGCAGGAATTGGGACAATCGAAATGTGGAGCTGGTTAAAGGAATACAAATTGCGTGTCTTTGGTAGGTATCTCCCTGTCAGGCAAATAATAAGTGATAAGGTGAGGGAACCATGGTTTACTAATTAAGTGGTTTCTGTTGTTAAGTGGAAGATGTAATGTTGAGGCGAGATGCTTCAGAAAGGCGATCGAAAGTTACAGAGTAGATATAAAGGATTTGAAGAGAGGGTCAAGAAGAGCAATGAGGGGCCAAGTGCAGTCTTTAGCAGGTAGAATAAAGGAAATCGCTGAAGTTTTCTATAGATATGTGAGGAATAAAAGAATGACGAGGGTAGGAATAGGACATGAAAAAAAAACACGAATGGGAAGTTCTGTGTGGATCCTGCGGAGATTGGAAACGTGCTAAACGAATAGCGCTCATCTGTATTCATTCATAAAAGGAGAAAATTGTCGAGGAGAATGCTGAAGTACGGGGTCGTAAACTTGAAAGGATTGAGGTTAATAAGGAGGAGGTGTTATCAATTCTAGAAGGTGTGAAAGTCGAAAAGTCCCCTGGGGCGGATGGGATTTCTTTTGATAATTCTATGGGAAGCGAGGAATGATATACCTGAGCCTTTGGCTCTGATCTTTGAGTCTCATTGTCGACAGGTTTAGTACCAGAAGACCGGAGGATTGCAAAGATTGAGCCCTTGTCCAAGAAGAGTCGGAGAGATAACCCAGGCAATTGTAGACCAGTGAGTCTTACTTTGTTGTCGGAAAGGTTTTGGAAAAGAGTATAAGAGATAGTATTTATAGTCATTTAGCAAGCAACAATTTGATTGAAAATAGTCAACATGGATTCGTCAAGGGCAGGTCGTGTCTCACAAGTCTCATTGGAATTTTTTGAGATGGTGACCAAGCATGTGGGTGAAGGTACGGCTGTTGATGTATCGTACATGGACTTCAGCAAAGCCCTTGATCACGTTCCACATGGTAGGCGACTAGAGGAAATGCAGAAGAATGGGATTGAAGGTGATTTAGCAGATTGGATTAGAAACTTGCTTTCTGTAAGAAAGAACAAGTGGCGGTTAATGTAAACTATTCAGCCTGGCGTCCGGTTACTAGTGGTGTACCACAAGAATCTGTTGGGACCAATGCTGTTTGTCATTTTTATGAACGACTTGGACGCAAGCATAGTGGATGGGTTGGTAAGTTTGCAGGTGATGCCAAAGTGGGTGGAGTGGTGGACAGTGTGGATAATGTTGCAGGGAGACTTGCAAACACTGCAGAACTGGGCTAAAAGGAGACAAATGGAGATCAATGCAGATAAAAATGAGGGAATACACTTTGGGAAGAGCAACAAGAAGTTAGAATACTGGATCAATGGAAATATTCTTGGTATTGTGGGTGTGCAGAGGGATCTTGGTGTCAACGTACATAGATCCATGAAAATTGCTACCCAGGTTGATAGTGCTGTTAAGAGGTTATACAGTGTATTAGGTTTTAATGGAGGGAATGAGTTCTGGAGCCGTGCTGTTATGCTGCAACTGTACAAAAAGCTAGTGTAGCGTCACTTGGAGTATGGTGTGCAGTTCTAGTCACCCCATTACGGGAAGGATGTGTAAACATTGGAAAAGATGCAGAAGAGATTTACCAGAATGTTGACTGGTCTGAAGCAAATGGCTTATGAGGGAATGTAGAGGGACTTGGGTGTGTTCTCTTTGGGAAAAAAATACAAGGCTCAGAGGCGTTTTAATACAGACATACAAGATGATCAGTGGATTAGATAGGGTGGGCAGTAAGAGTCTTTTCCCTCAGATGATGATAGCTGCTTGTGCGAGGAGGCATAGCATCAAATTGAGGTGTGATTGATTTACGATGGATGACAGATTCAGGTTCTTCACTCAGAGAGTGGGAAGTTGCTGGAATGCCCTGCCAGTCAATGTAGTTAACTCAGCCACATTAGGGGCATTTAAACAGTCCGTGGGTAAGTAAATGGCTGATGATGTAGGGTGATATGCTGAGATAAGTTCACAGTTGGGCCCACATTGGGAGCTGAAGGGCCTGTTCTGCGCTGTATTGCTCGATGTTCCATATTCCATACGAAGTCTGGGACTCCTCGATCTGTACTCTGCAATCAAGGTGAAAACATCCAGCTACTCTCTCTATTCCTATGAGAATGTTAAGCATCTTAAGTGACAATACTGCCATTTCAGTGTTAGTGTTACTGCTGTATTCCCTCTCTGGTACATGCATTATCTGTAAGGCCGGAAAATCACAATTGCACACAAAATTCCAGTTCTAATCTCTCCGTCTTTATTTTCATTAACTAGTTCGCATAGACACCAAGCTCTTACATGAAAGACTAAGTTTCCCAATATAACATATTTAAATAAGAATCTACCTTACCCTTTTTGCATCAGTTTGCATAAACGTATACTTATTCACACTGTACTACATCACCTTGTTTGCATGTGTAATGCTTCTAGAATGCCCTGATACTCCAATTTTCTTCCTCACAACACAAAACCCCACGGAGTTGTATTTTGCAGGAATATAAAGCATCAGCGTTGATAAAAGACAGTTTGATTCCATTCTGCTTTTGCTTGCCAACTCGTTCAAATCCACATCAGAACATTTCTTCCAATTTCAAGTCTGTCAATTTGTGCAAATAGCTTCTCCGTGTGAGGCCTTATCAAAAGCATTTTTCGAAAGCATGACATCACCAGTGAATCATTTGCGATAACGTTTCCTGCTCCTGAAGACAACAAAGGAACGTAATGACATGAAAGTGAAGGAACTTGATGGAATGCACACATAACACCGTGGGTGGAGGAAAGAGCATCATATGGAACTTGGCGTTTGAATGAAATGCATCAGTGTATTCTTGGAAGAAGGAATGCACACACTGACTTAAGTTAAGAGAGATAGAAGTGCCAACGCTTCCAAATTAGCTCATAAACCACTGGGTCAGAATTATTAAGCTTTGATAGATGCTCGTGATGGCAGGCTTGATCAACCACTCATTACTTTTAATGTTGGTCAGCATGGAAGAATAATTAAGAAGCAATTCAACGTCTGTAAAATTTGGAAGTATAAGTGATTCTCCTGAGTGCAATTATGTCGGAATATATTCAATCATACCTAAATCAGATGCAAGACCACCTTGACAATACTGAACAATGTTACAAACTGCTACCATAGGCTTCCTCAATATGAGTTGTGTTCCCAATTTGTTCACCAACTACCTTTCCAGAATAGCTGGTCTCTCCACGAGACTGCTCACTGTCATTGATCACTTTCTAGTCTATAGTTTTGGGAAGATTTTGTCTTTGAAACCTTTATGGTGTCCTGTTTCATCAGTTCGATGTTCTCCTCAATCATAGAATCAAAGAGAGGTACAACATGGAAACAGAACCTTCGGTCCAACCCGTCCATGTCGACCAAATATCCCAACCGAATCTAGTCCCACCTGCCACCTGTTCCATATCCCTTGAAACCCTTCCTATTCATTTACCCATCCAGATGCCTTTTAAATGTTGCAATTGTACTCGCCTCTGCCAGTTCCTCTGGCAGCTCATTCCATACACGTCACACCCTCTGCTTGAAAACGATGTCCCTTAGGTCTCTTTATATCTTTCCCCTCTCACCCTAAACCTATACCTTCTGGTTCTTTACTCTCCCAGCCCAGGGAAAAAAATAACGTTGTCTATTTATCCTGTTATTGTTCCTAATGATTTTGTAAACCTCTATAAAGTCACCCATCATCCGCCGATGCTCCAGGGCAAACAGCCCTAGTCTTTTCAACCTCTCACTATCGCTCAGAGCCTCCAACCCTGGCAACGTTTTTGTCAATCTTTTCTTAACCCTTTTAAGTTTTACAACATCATTCCAATAGGAAGAAGACCAGAACTGCACGCAATTTTCCAACAATGGCCGAACCAATATACTGTACAGCTGCAACATGACCTCCCAACTCCAGTACTTCATACTATGAGCAGTAAAGGAAAGCATACCAAACGCTTTCCTCACAATCCTATCGACCTGCGACTCGATTTTCAAGGAGCTATGAACCAGCTCTCCAAGGTGCTTTAGTTTAGCACACTTCCGATCACCTTTCCATTAAGTGTATACGTCCTGTTAAGATTTGCTTTCCCAAAATTCAGCACCTCATATTTATCTAATTTAAGCTCCAACTGCCGCTTCTCAGCCCATGGCCAACCTGATCAAGATCCGGTTATAATCTGAGATAACATTCTCGGCTGTCCACTACACCTCCAGTTTTGGTGTCATCTTCAAACTTACGAACTATAACTCTTCTGCTCACATCTGAACCATTCACAAAAAAGATGAAAAGTAGTGGACCCAGCACCGAACCTTGAGACACTCCACTTTTCACAGGCCTTCAGTCTGAAAAACAACCTTCTCCCACCACCCTCTGTCCTCTAGATTTGAGGCAGTACTGCACCCACAATGGCTGGTTCTCCCTGTATTCCATGACATCTAACCTTGCTAACCAGTCTCCCATGGGGAACCTTGTCAAATACCTTCCTGAAGTCCATATAGATCACGTCCACCATTCTGCCCTCATCAATCCTCTTTGTTACTTCTTCATAAAGCCCAATCAAATTTATGAGGCATGATACCAATTCGACCAATCGTCCTCCATTCTTTCCTTTCCTATCTTTTTGAACACTTTGCACACAGGAGTAGTTAACAATCAATTCTATCACGGTAGCGGCAAGGACTATATTGATTTTTTAAAACTTCAACTTGTAGACCCTTTTTCAATTATTTGAGAACTGTTGGAAAGTTTCCTGCAGTAACCTCTTTTGCATAACGACTCGAACTATTGATTGTACACATGGCTGCTTTTGATGTAGACTCCCATCACTCCTTTGTCGATGGGAGAGACAAAAGACGGAAATCTATGTAAATGCTTAGCAGATCTGACAGTCTTTTTAAAATTATAACGGAAGGCTACTCCTCTAAACGTCTAAATCGGTTTTGGTTTCATGACATTATCAGTGCTGCTAAGCATTTCCAGCAGCTGGAGGTCAAATTTATGTGAAGCTGGAGGATGGTCATTAATTTGTTTTCTGTTGTAGGTTGGACACAGTCTGGCATCAGCAGCCTTCGGGGCAACCTAATTGATCACCGTGTATTCTTTCTCTGTGAAGACAGGCACAAGGTGATAATTTATTTTTTCTGACATTATTCCATTTGAATTCAACTACGTTTTATATCTACTATATATGAAGCTCAGAAATAATGGCATATGTGTTAAAACGGAAAAATTACTGCATATGTATATGTCGTTCCTAAGGTTCTACGTTGGCACCTGTAAAATCGGCGTTTGACCCCAAATTATTGGTCTACATCTGAAGGCGCACTGGCACATTACAAATTCGTGCCAATGGAAGCACATCCTCACTTCCTGAACTATCAAAGAGCTGGAATCGTGAAATGTGTCTGTACATTTCAGGTCGAGTGTATGGTGCTGGAAAAGCACAGGAGGTCAGGAAGCATCCGAGGGGCTGGAGAATCGACTTTTCGGGCATAAAGCCGTCATTAGGAAGGGCTTCAGCCCGCAACACACATTCCGATGCTTCTGATCTGCTGTGCTTTTTCAGCACCACACTCTCGACCCTGATCTCCAATATTTGCAGTCCTCACTGTTTCCTATACATTTTCCTGTCTATATGTCACATTGTTTCACCTGAGCTCATGTTCTCTCATTCAGTTTCTATGTAGTCCACCCTCGAGTTTCTAGACCTGAATCGCTCTCTGAATTTTATTTTTTAAAAGTCCCTCTCGGGTGGTCAGTGTAATCACTATTTTTTTCTGATGTGATTGTTTAATTGTTTGAAAAGCAGAGCAGCAACACCCCCGGTAATTTGCTGTTATTATGTTAAAAATGCCTGCCAGATATTGCAAAACCGGGATAACGCGAGGGCAGTTGTTTTAAGATGAAAATTTATGTTCAGATATCCTGTGAAGTTTCATATCAGAACAGTTACCATCAAACGTAACAAAAATATAACGCGATCTATACGACTTTACTTGACCAATCTTTCGCCCATGGAACGGTAGCAGTCGTGGCTGAGTCGTTAAGCTGCTAGATTAGAGAAGCCAGTGGGGTCCCCGCGTGTCGCTTCGAATCCTGTTGACGACGTTGAAGCTGCTCTTGCTTTGCCCCATGTTTTCCTGAGCCAAACGAGTGTTTTCATTCTGATTCATTTTCACAGCCACTCTGGTTATGTGTTAATTTATGTGTTACTGAAACTGGTTACTTTTGAAATCAGACATCAGGTTAAAGTCTTCAAGACGCTGGAAGTCGCCACTACGTCGAGAATTTGACGATGTTCTGACAGGCGCAAGTTTTAGGAAATGCAACCAAGTATCAGCAGGTGCAGGTATGTGGCAATGTAGTCAAATACCTGAAAATAGATCTGTAATGGCAATATAGTCAAGTGCGCAGAGCCGGATCTCTCTTCAGAATGAAGCCAGGCATCTGCAATTGATCTCCATCGAATATGCAATTCAGATGTTGTAGTTCTGTTCGCCGAGCTGGGAATTTACGCTGCAGACGTTTCGTCCCCTGTCTAGGTGACATCCTCAGTGCTTGGGAGCCTCCTGTGAAGCGCTTCTGTGATATTTCCTCGGCCATTTGTAGTGGTTTGAATCTGCCGCTTCCGGTTGTCCATTTCAGCTGTCCGTTGCAGTGGTCAGTATATTGGGTCCAGGTCGCAACAACACCCCCAGATTCTATGGACGACCTAAAGTGCACAAACCAGACCCATAGTATCATTACCAGGGACACCATCACACAAATTGGCTAAAGAACTACAGCAGAAACTGAAACACCTAATCAGCGGATCCAGTCACTTTATACAATCAACACAGGAATTCTTGGACAGCATCAGAAATTTACACATAGACAAGGAAGAAACCATGGTCTCATTCGATGTAACAGCACTGTTCACCTCTATCGACAAAACTCTACCAGAGAAACAACAGCCAACCCGCTGGACAGACAGAACAGACAACAGGACGTTGAACCTATCAACAAAGACGGCACACTCAAACTACTGGACCTGTGCCTCACAACACACTTCACATTCAACAACCAAATATATGAACAAATCAACGGCACACCCATAACCTCACCCATCTCTGGACTTATAGCAGAAGCGTAATGCAAAGATTAGAACAAACAGTCTTCCCGCAAATTCAACCCAAACTCTGGGTCAGATATGTGGATGACACCTTAGTAATCATTAAAAACACAGAAATAGAGAAAACACACCGGATCATCAATGCTACACTCATAGGAATCCGATTCACTAGAGACGAAGAAAAGGACAACCAACTCCCATTCCTAGACGTGATGGTACAGAGAACACCGTACAGAGAATTCACCACAAAGGTACACAGGAAAGCCA
>NW_025215314.1:57259-91018 GCF_004010195.1 Chiloscyllium plagiosum
CTGGTCATTGTTTTTTTGTTATATTTCCCCAGCATCCAGATTGTGTGTGTGCAAGTGTGACACACAGTGAGAAAAGACTGCCGTCAGAAACAAGGCTGCTTCGCCCGGTTTCGAGCTGGTGACCTTTTGTGTGTTAGGTGAATGTGATAGCCAATACACTACAAATACTTCCAAATGTCTTTTAAGTCTTGCAACTGTATCCACTTCCACTGGCAGCTCATTCGATATTCGCACTACCATCTGTGTAAAAAGATCCCCCCATCAGGTCCCATTTAAATCTTTCCCGTCTAAACTTGAACTAATGTCTTCGGATCCCCTAAGCTGGGGAAAAGACTTTGTATGTCACCTTATCAATGATTTTCATGGATTTGGTAAACCTCCATGTGTCATCCCTGGCCTCCAACATGCCTGGTTTAAAAAACCCTCCCGTTCCACTTTACCCATATAACTTAAACCTTCTAGTTTCTGTGCCATCCTAGTAAATCTTTTTATACACTTCCAATTTAATAACATACGTCCGAAAGCAGGGCAACCACAATTGTACCCAGTACTCCAGATGTGGCCTTACCGTTGTCTTGTACAGCTATAACATGATATCCCAACTCCTTGTACATAATGTTCTGAACAATGCAGGCAAGCGTGCCAAATGCTTTCCTCACTAGCCAGTCTACCACAATTCAAGAACTATGTACCTGCACTCCAAGGTCTCCCTAATCAACTGCAATCCCCAAGCCCCTACTATTAACTGTGTTCTTTCCAGTTTTGAGAGCGAAGAAGTACCAATGTGCTGCAATAGTGTTACTTTAGTAGTTGCAATGAAGTGACAGATATCAAACTGATGAAAATGAGCTCCGCGTCTTCCACTGTCGGACCACAGAACAAACAGTGGTCTCACCAATGTCCTGTCGGGCCGCAACATGACCTCCCAACTCCTGTACTCAATACTCTGACCAATCATGGAAAGCATACCAAATACCTTCTTCACTATCCTATCAACCCGCGATTCCACTTTCAAGGAGATATGAAACTGCACTCCAAGGTTTCTTTGTTCATCAACACTCCCTAGGACCTTACCGTTAACTGTATAAGTCCTGCTAAGATGTGATATCCCAAAATGCAGCACCTGGCATTTATCTGAATTAAACTCCATCTGCCACTTCTAAGCCCATTGACCAATCTGGTCTAGATCCTATTGTAATCTGAGGTATCTTACGCTCGCATCCAAATCATTTATGTCATTGGTCACAGGCCTCCCGTCTGACAAACAACATTCCACCACCACTCTCTGCATCTTACCTTCAAGCCAATTTTGTATCCAAATGGCTAGCTGTCTCTGGTTTCCATGTGATCTAACTTTCCTAACCAGTCTAACCTGTCGAACGCCTTGCTGAATTCCATATAGATAAAGTTCACTTCGCTGACTTCATCAATATTCTTTGTCTCTCAACCAAATTAGTGTTACACAATTTCCCCGACACAACGCCATGTCAAATATGCCTAATCAGTCCATGTAAATCCTGTCCCTCAGACTTTAAAAAAAAAAGACTATAGAATTTCGGAATCATGGAATTCGTAGAGAAGTGAAGCAGCCCATTCAGCCCATCAAGTCAACACTGACCGTCCGAAGAACATCCCACCCAAATTCATCCCATTCCTGTTAATGTAACTTTCCCATGGATAATCCACCTAGCCTGCACATCCCTGGACACTATGGGCAATTTACCATAGCCAACCCACCCAACCTGCACATCCGTGAACCGTGGGAGGAAACCCGAAAACCTAGAGGAACCCTTGCAAACACAGACAAAACGTGCAAACTCCACACAGAGAGCTACCCAAGAGTGGAAGCAAACATGGTCCCTGGCCCTGTGAAGCTGTTATGAAAGTTTAAAGGGTTCAGAAAAGATTTACAAGGATGTTGTCAGGGTTGGAGGATTTGAGAAAGAGGGAGAAGCGGCTGAACAGGCTGGGACTGTTTATCCCTGGAGCATCGGGAGCTGAGGGGTGACCTTGTGGAGGTTTGTGAAATTATGAGGGGCGTTGATAGGGTGGATGGGCAGGGTCTTGTCCCTATGGTCGGGGAGTCCAGAACTGGAGATTGTGGGTTGAGGGTAAGAGGGGAAAGATATAAAGGGAACCTGAGGGGCAACGTTTTCATGCAGAAGGTGGAACATGTATGGAATGAGCTGCCAGAGGATGTGGTGGAGGCTGGTACAATTGCAATATTTAAGAGGCATTTGGATGGGTATATGAATAGGAAGTGTTTGGAGGGATATGGGCCGGGTGCTGGCAGGTGGGACTAGATTGGATTAGGATATCTGGTCGCCATGGACAGGTTGGACCGAAAGGTCTGTTTCCATGTTGTACATCTCTATGACTCTAATACAATGGGGTATTTGGCCAATTGCGTTTTGTCAAACATGACACTAAATTAAAGTAATCCCTTCTGCCTGCCTTTGGTCCAAATCCATCCACTCCTGGCAAATTCATGTGCTTGTCTTATAATCTCTTAAACGTCCCCATTCTAAGTGCCTCCAAGATCATTCCGGGCAGCACGTTCTGAGCTCCTACCACTCTAAATAAAAAACGTGCTCCTCGCATCTCCTTTGAACTTCCCTCTCTCATATTGCTAACTCACCCAACTACATTTTCGTATATATGTATCACAAACAGTACAGATACTTCCACAGATTCCTGAAAAACACCAAGAGACGTGGACCTCTAACCACAAAACATTATTCCAGTACTAACCTTTGCTTTCTACGGGTAAGCCAATTCTGAATCCAAGCGAATAAGACACAGTTCTGGGAAGGAGGATCCCATGCATCTTAATCTATTGGATGAACCTATTATGAGGGATCTTGTTAAAAACCTTAAGAAAAAAGCATGTAGACATCGTCCACTGCTCTATCCTCATCGAATATCTTTGTCACCTACTCAAAAAATTCAATCAAGTTAGTGAGACACAATCTTCTCCACGCAATACCACGTCGATTGTCCAAACATAGGTCACCCTTTTCCAAATGCACATATACACTCAGTATACTCTCCAACAGCTTCCCAATCACTGATGAGAGACTCATCAGTCTACAGTTTCTTGGATCATCCCTATCGCTATTACCCCTATCTCCCTTCTTGAACAAAAAAACAACACTATCTACTCGCCAGTCGCCCAAGATCTGTCCAATGGCTTGCAAGTATGCGATGCTAGTCAAGGCACTGGCAATCTGCTCTCTTTCCTCTGAGGTAGATACCATCAGGCCCTGAAGAAGTATTCACCTTAAAGCTCTTCACGAGACACAACACTTTGTTTTTGATCTCAAAATGCCCTGTCATGTTCACATGCTCCGCATTTATCTCACGATTCTCCATATCCTTTTGCTGGGTGAATACCAATGAATGTTCCCTCATTTATTCTCAAGTGGTCCTATCTTCTCTCTCGTTTTCCTCATATTTTTAATGTATGTATAGAATGCCTTGCGATACTCTTTAACTCTATTTGCTGAAGTCATTTCATAGTACCTTCTTGCTCTCCTACTTCCCTGCTCGAGTTATTTCTGCTTTTTTTTATATTCATCACGAACCCTGACCAAGTTTAGCTTCCTAAAACCTTACGTATGCTTATTTTTTCCTCTTGGACTAAATTCACAATTTCCCTGGTTGTCCAAGGATCCCTTACATAGCCTCATCCTTCCTCCTTCCCAGAACCTTCTGTTCCCAATTTTGACGCCCAGCGAACCCTATCCACACTTTCCTCAAACACGAAAAATATCCATTAACTGTCACTCTCGTTCTTTCCCACCACGCAGTTAATGTTGTATCCATGTTGTCCCTTGCCTTTTGTACCATAAGCGACAACCTTCCTCGAGTCTGTTGCGTGGTACCTTCAGAAAATCCACATAAGCCAATCAGTAGCATTGCCTTCATCAACACTTTGTTAATTCCTTTAAGAAGATCAGCAAGTTAGTTGGGCATAGTTTCACTATGACTTTTCCAAACCAACTCACCTTCTTCATCCTAACTATTAGCTTTATCCCAAATAATTGTTGCTAGCAGTTTCTCTGGAGTGAAACAGACAAGATTGTAAATGACAAGATTAGCTTGACAACCCTTTGTAGAAAAAAGGTTATCATGTTGGCAACCCTTCAGTCTCCTGGCTCCTCAGATTCCATGGACACCTCGAGCCCACAAGGCACGATTAGTTCAGCCTCTGGCTGAAATTGTTTAAGGTCTCTGTTAATCCCATGGTGCCAGCCAATAGGGATTGCAGTCCTGCTTGGGGACCACTCCCCCTAGAAGTGATTCCCTGGAGAAACTCGGCAGGTTTGGCAGCTTCTGTGGGATTAAAGCAGACGGAACGTTTCCCATCCACTCACCCTTCATCACAACTGATATTCAGCTTATTGTGCAGGCAATCAAAGGGCTTACTGTCTTGGAAAACCTCCCGGGATATTTATTTTTGAGAACTGGCAATGTAATCTTCCAACGTGAAAGACACGGATTTTATTCAGTAATGGGGTGGTGGGAGCAGGTGGTTATGGGGATAGGGGAATGAAAATTGGGTTGAGAATGATCATATCAGCCATGGTCTCATTGAAGGGTGGAGCAGTCTTTGGGACTGAATGACTTCGTTCTGCTTTTCAATCGTATGGTGATTCCTGTTCCAAGATACTTCTACACTCAGTCCCGCCAATTTGACCGTTCACCTTTTTGGTCTAACACCATTTCATATCGTGGCTGGTGGATCAGAGGGTCAGCATGTCCAGGTGAGGGGAAAGGTTGAGAAGGAGAATCCTTTATTTTAGCTCCAGCTGGTTGAGGGAATTGAACCCACGCTGTTGGTATCTGCATTGCACACCAATTGAGCGAACCAACATCACTCCACACGCCCTGTACAAGACAATTATAGCCAGCCTTCAACTCGATAGGATCGAGGAGCACATCTATTTGGCCTGCTCAATCCAAAGGGAGAGTAGTGGAAGCCGGTGAAGGAAATTGCCTCTCCTATGTGTCCTTCCCAAATTGAGCTTGAGAAAAGAGTACATTGGACCTGCTGTTTGCTTCTCCGTTACTGCCTGTAGTGAGAGACTAAGGGGAGCTTCGAGGAGATTTCACTTATCACTCAGAGTCTGGAACTCTAATCCGGAAATGCTGGTTAACTCAGAAACTCTCAGAAGAGTGGAACAGTCTTCAGATCAGTCTCTGTCTAGTCACAGCATCCAGTGTTTGGGACAAGAGATGAAAGAATATAACCATCTGAACTAGGAACGGAAAACTCCTTTCAGCTCTTAAAGTCTGCTCTGTCATTCAATAGAATCATGACTGATTCAACATTTGTGTTGAGAGCTGAATTTCTGACAATACAGTGACAGACAGAATCAAATTATTCTGCCATGAGGAATCGTCAGACAAAAGCTGGAACCTGAGAGACAATATTCGAATCCTCCTGTCTCCTTGACACACAGAAGAACAATTGTTGGGCTCAGGATGTATCTGGGATTTTTACCATAAGGGGCAAGATCTTGGCTAAAGGGAGCCAAAGGGGCAAAAAAGACAGCGAGGGTGCTGCTGCATAGTCTAATCCTACAGTTTTCACTGATTCCTCTATCTGTACTTCCATGTTCCCAGCTGCCTCGCCCACATCTTTCGTTCAATCCCTATCTCTCCCCATCATTGACATCTCTGCCCTCTTCACATTCTCCTCTGAATTCCCTTCCGACATGTCTCTGCCTCCTTGTTATCTCACCATGTTTTTCAGGAATGCTTCATCGTTCAATCTTTCTAAAACCAACATGTTTGCTCATCACTTTCTGCATTCCCTTAGCACTGTGGGATCTTGTCTGTAGACCATTTTGTCTGCATTGCAGCGACACACCCACTCTCTCAGCTCTGCCTGTATTTTTGGCAATTTTCTCTGTGACCCTGTCCTTTGTCTCTTCCTTGGATTTCTCCCTTGTTCTCTGTTTTCCCTACTTCCTTTCTCTTCCTGGATTTTTCTTCCCTCTGTCCCGTCTTTCTTCCCATACGTGTCTGACATTCTATTTCAGCCCTGAGGCTTTTACTTTCTGTCTCCAACTCCGGATCTCTGTCTGCCCATCTGTCATTCTCATTCCCTCTTTGGAGCCTTCTCTCATTTTCTCCATACAGTTTAGCTCGGTTTTCTCCCTGACCCCTCTGCTCTTTCCCAGTGACTTGCACGTTGGCATTGGGAAAAGTTAGATTTAGTGTCACAGCATTGTTTACAGTTATAGACCCGGAAAATCATGTATTGTACAGGACGGAAACAAACCCTTCGGTATAACTCATCCATCCAATAAGATATCCCAACCTAACCTTGTCCGATTTATCAGCACTTGGCCCATATCCATCTAAAATCTTCCTATTCATATACCCATCCAGATGTCTTTTAAATGCGGCATTTGTACCAATTGCAGCTCATTCCATACATGCACAACCCTATGCATGAATAACTTGCCACTTACGCCCCTTTTATATCTTCCCCCTCTCACCCGACAACTATGCCCTCCAGTTCTGGACTCGCCCATCCCAGGGAAAATATTTCCTGTATTAAACCTATCCATGCCTATCATAATTTTATAAACCTTGGTATTGTTACCCCTCAGCCACCAATGCTCCATGGAAAATTCCCCCAGCCTATTTAGCCTCTCCATAAAGTCCGAACCTTCCAATCCCGGTAACATCCTTATATATCTTTTCTGAACCCTTTAAAGTTTCGTAACCTCCTTACAATAGGAAAGAGACCAGAATTGTACGCAATATTTCAAAAGTGACCGAACCAATGTCCTGTACAGCCGCAACATGACCTCCCAACTCCAATACTTAATAGTCTGACCAGACGCCTTTTTCACGATCCTATCGACCTACAACGCTACTTTCAAGAAAATATAAACCTGCACTCCAAGGTCTCTTTATTCAGCAATTGCCCTTCAGACCTTACTATTAAGTGTAAAAGCCCTGCTAGGATTTGCTTTTTCAAAACGCTGCACCTCACATTTATCTAAATTAAATTCCATCTGCCAGTTCTCAAAGCGTTGGCCCATTTGATCAAGATCCCATTGTACACTGAGGTAACCTTCTTCGCTGCCCACTTACACCTCCAATTTTGGTTTCTAAACCTCTTATATTCACATCTAAATCACTTATACGAATGATCAAAAGTAGTGGACCGATCCTTATGGCACTCCATTGGTCACAGGTCTCCAGTCTGAAAAGCAACCCTCCACCACCTTCGAGCCTTGGGTGGCATGTTAGCTCAGTGGTTAGCACTGCTGTCTCACAGCGCCATGCAACCGGGTTCAATTTCAGGCTCAGGCGACTGTCTGTGTGGAGTTTGGACATTCTCCCCGTGTCTGCGTGGGTTCCCTCCGGGTGCTCCGGTTTCCTCCCACAATCCAAAGATGTGCAGACTAGATTAATTGACCATGCTAAATTGCCCATCGTGTTCAAAGGTGTGCAGGTTAAGTGATTTCGTGAGGAGTAATTGCACAGGAGGGGAATGGGTGTGGGTGGGTTACTCTTCTGTGGGACTGTGTGGACTTGTTAGGCTGAAGGGCCTGTTTCCAGACTGTATGGATTCTATATTCTCAATCCGAATGGCTAGTTCTCACAGCATTTCATGAGAGCTTACCTTGATTAGCAGTCTCCCATGAGACACGTTCTCAAACGCCTTAAAGAAGTCCATATAGATCACGTCCACCGCTCTGTCCTCATCAATCCTCTTTTTTACTTCACAAAGGACTACCAAGTTCGGGAAACATGATTTCCCATGCACAAAGCCATTCTGGATATCCCGAATAAGTCCTTGCTTTTCAAAATACACCTAAGTCCTGTCCCTCAGGATTCCCTCCAAAAACCTGCCCACCACTGATTTAAGACTCGCTGGTCTATAGTTCCCTGGCCTTTCCTTACCACCTTTGTTACATAGTTGCACCACATTAGCCAACCTACAATCTTTGGCACCACACCTGTGACTCTCTATGATACAAATATCTTAGCAAATGGCCCAACAATCACTTCTCTAGCTTCCCACACAATTGCAGGATACATCTAATAAATTTCTAGGAATGTATCCACTATTATGCGGTTCAAGACATGCACCACGTCCTCCTCTGTGATATGGACATTTTTCAGGGTATTACTAAACATTTCCCCAAAAGTTTTGATGTTCCATGTCCTTCTCTGATGCAAAATACTCGTCCAGTGAGGATCTAAAATTTGAATTTAGGCAACAAGTATATTTCAATTTATATTAACATCAAAACTTTTTTTTTCAACTTTAAAGAATGCTATAAAATGGCCGCGAATAGTACTTAAAACCTGTGAACCTGTACTACTGATTTGCAGAATTAAGCTTAAATTCAAAGGTAAGAGGATAATAGAGTTTTCATCAAAATGAATACTGACACATTAATTGACCATTCGAACTAAACTTGAACTGATAATGGCATGACAATTTACGTAAATAAGATATCTGTTCCAAGGAATACCATTGGATTAGCCTGTTGCCAATTATGTCACTATATTACAGTTGATTGGACTTTTCTTGTAATTAAGAACCATTTCCCAGAAAATAACGTTGGATTAACTTGTTGTAAATCATGTCACTTTATTATATGTGATTGGCCCTACTTGTAATTAAGGCTGTACTATCTCTTCTAAAAATATAAATAATGCGTAATTTTCAAATGTAATTGCACTTTATCACGGATCACGGAAGGTTTAACCTGTGTGTAGCTGGATAGAATTGCGTCAAGGTACCTTAATTCAATAAATTGTCGATTCTTTTCAATGATCTCGAAAAAAGAGGCCTCTCTTTAGGGGTCATAGTTCTTCAACTGGTGCGTGTTTAAGGAGGCAGCAACCGATGGTGACTCCATCTGCTTCGAGGAGTACATGGTATCAGTGATTTGCTACATTCGCAAGTGCATTGAAGACGTCACTGTGTCTAAAACTGTCACCTCTCTTCTCAACCTGAAGCCGTGACTGACCTCAAAGATGCGTGCACTGTCGAGGACCCGTGATTCCACCTTCAGGCACATGACAAGACGGCACGAACAATAGCGATGATCAATCGCTACCGGGCCATCAAAGTGGCAAAGCGTGCACACGTGCAGAAAATATGCAGCCTTATTGAGGACAGTGGTGAGATGCTTAGCATGTGGAATAGTATTAACGCTACCACCAAAAACAGCATAGCATTGTCTACTGGTGTTGATGATGCTGCCGTCCCGGATGAGTTGAACACATGTATGCATATTTTGGAGCATGAAAAGATGTTGCAGCGAGGAAGACCATTCCACCGCCCAATGACCAGGTGCTGTGTCTTACCATGACTGACATGACGATAACTCAATGCAGAGGTAACCCACGGAGGGTTGCTGGACCACATTACGTCCCTGGCAGAATACTCAGAGGATTCTCTGACGTGCAGGCGGATGTTCTCATGGACATCTTTAACATCTCCCTGAGTTGTACCAGAGTTCCAACGTGCTTCAAGGTCACTACCACCGTCCTTGTTGTGAAGACATCTTCAGTGTCTTGTCTCAATGGCTACTGCCCCTGTTGCGTTAACACTTATCATCATGAATTGTTTCGAGATGCTCGTGATGAGGCATATTAAGTCCCAGCTGCTCTCCCCCTCCCTCTATACTGGAAATTCTGCAGTTTGTGTATTTTCCCAATCGCTGAACAGATGATGCCATTTCTCCGACAATCACCCACGTGGACAAGAAGGACACCTATGTCAATTACTATTCTTTGGCTTTTCTTCTACATTTAACACTCATTCATCGGCATCTGATTGGAAGGCGGGGTCTGATTGGCTTTAATACCACCTTCTTTCACTGGATCCTGAATTACTGACTGGGAGGCCACGGTCAGTCTAGATTGGGAACTGCATCTCCAACAGCATCACACTGAGCACGTCGTCCCCTCCCCTCCCCCCGCCCCGGGCTGTGTGCTCGGTCCACTGCTGTTCACCCTGCTTTCGCGCGACTGTGCAACGATGTTCAGCTCATATTATGTAATTAAGATCACTGTTAACATGACGGTAGTGGATCATATCGGCAGGACCGATGAGTCAGCATACAGAGCTGAAGTGCAGCCGCTAAAAGACTACTGCTAAGCCAACAAACTAAATCTGAACGTGGATAAAACAAAAGAGTTGTTTACTAACTTAGGGAGGATACAGAGCCATCACTCTCCGCAGGACATGGATGGCTCCCCCATGGAGATCGTGAAGAGCAACACATTTCTTTACGTCCATCTGGTGGATAGTCTCACCTGGTCCCACAACACAAGCTACATAGCCAAGAAAGCAAAGCACATGATGGTAGTGGTCTTGAAGTACGTTGGAACTATGGTACAATTCAGGGAGATGTTGAAGATGTCCGCGAGAACATCGCTTGCACGTCAGATCAAACTCTATGCAAGCTGTAAAGGATCTTATGTGGTGCAGCTGCCTTCCTTGGGTTAGCTCTGAGTAGGTTGCGGAAATCCCATCTCCCACATGCTGACCTCACCATATTCTACAGAGAGTTCATTGAGAATATCCTGAGCAGCTGCATCACTGCCTTGGGAATTGCACTAGCTCGAAATGTAATAACCTACAACGGATAATGAGAATAGCTGAGATGGTCATTGGGGACTTCTTCCCTCCATCAAAGACATTTACAACCCACACTACATCCAGAAGGCTAACAGCAATTTGGACGACCCCATACATCTTTGAATCAGATTTTTGCACTCTTGCTATCTGGCAGAAAATACAAGAAAACTCAATCTCTCACAGCCAGACTCTGCAATTGTTTCTTCCCCCAAGCGATCAAGCTTCTCAACACTGTATGATCACACACTCTTCCATTTGAAATTTTTGCTAACTTTTTTGAATGGCTGCGAAAGCGATGTTTTCTTAATGATCATTCATTTGTACATTGTAATTTATCCACCATTGTGTCTACTGTCTTCTCTTGTCAGGAATTACTGCTCAGTTCTTATTGTTTTGCACTTTTTATGCACTTTCTGCTGCCCTGTGTATGACTGCGGGTTGGTTTGTGTTTAAATAGCACATTGGTTCTGGAGCAACGCTGTCTCTTTTTTTTTTAATTGTACCAGTAGTATACGGTCGAAATGATAAATCAATCTCCTATTCTTTCTCTCGACCCTACTCTACTCTCTAGTATCTACATCAAAGGCCTCAAAGAATTATTGCAATCCAATAGAGGTTTACCAGGATTTCCTCGAATCGGATTTACTGCATCCGTTGCTCCTGATGTGGTGTCCTCTACACCAGAGCCATCCAGTGCAAAAATTCGGATCGGTTCAGGAATGACCTGTGGACCGCTGTGCTTTTATCCAGATCTACCCTGGTAAGGTTCTGGGAAGTGTTGCTGAAAAAAGAGACCTTGGAGTGCAGGTGCATAATTCCATGAAAGTAGAGTTGCATAAGATAGGATAGCGAAGAAGCTCCTTGGTATTCTTTCCTTTATTGGTCAGAGCATAGAGTATAGGAGTGGGGAGATCGTGTTGCGATGAGACAGGAGACTGGTTAGGCCACTTTTCAATTTTGCGTGCAATTCTGGTCCCCTTTCTATCGGAGAAATGTTTTGTAAATTGGACAGATTCACAGAAGATTGACAGGAATATTCCCAGGATTGGAAGATTTGAGCTCTAGGGAGAGACTGAATAAGTGGCGTGTTTTATCATGGATCATCGAAAGCTGAGAGGTTGATGTAGAAAGGTTTATGAAATCATGACAGAAAATATATAAATAAAACAGGTCTTTTCCCTCGGGTGGAGAAGTCCAGATCTAGAGGGTATATGTTTACGGTTGGAATTGAAAGCTGTACAAGGAACCTAAGGGATAACTTTTTTCATTTTCGGTGGTATGTGCATGGAATGAGCTGCCAGAGGAAGTACTGGAGATTGGTACAATTGAAGTATTTATAAGAAACCTGGACGATTCTCTGGATAGGAAGGGTTTAGCGGGATATAGGCTGAGTGCTGGCAAATGAGAATAGATTAGCTCAGGATAGCTGTCTGTGAGGACAAGTTGTTTAATTGCTCTACACCTGCATAAATCTGTGACTTTATTAATCTAGATTTGTCACAAATTGTGGGTCTGAAATATTATCACAGCTTGTCTTTCAACAGATCCTAGACAATGAAACATTCGTCGTCTGCAGTGACATGTTTTGCATTGCTTCATTCCCGACCGAACATAAAAACTTCACGATGGTTCTTCAGTTGTGTTGAAACTTATTCATGTTGGAAGTGGGTGATGTTTTTCTGCCTCGACATATAATTTATTCTTTTAAATGACTTGGTCAGTCTAGAAATTATTTCGGATTCTTACAGTTGAAAATTGACTTGAATTGAACGTAAAGTTCAGGCTCCACGATATTCAAAACACTCGAAAGGAATTACAGACTTTCAAACGCTTCACCGCTGCGCGCAGGACTCGAAACTAAACAGGCAGCCCTTATCAGATTACAAACCCAACACCTTCACCGCTTGGCCATCACAGCGACAGCAATGGTGGAAAATTTCATCATAAAACATCTGAAATCCATGAAATATATCAGTTGATGAAAGAACAAATTGTCTGGACGCAACGATTTCGCCAGATGCTTTGCAGAGACCGAGACGAACGTTACCGTTTCAGGTTGACAAGTTTTCATCTCAACCTGGATTCTGAGACGGCTGAAATTGTGGGAATGATTCTTCATAGAGTTGTAGAGTTACGGAGGTTACGCCACATGAAAAGAAGTCCTCTGTTTCATTGCATCCTCACTTCCAATCGATTTTGACTCAATTGTAGGACACGAGAAAGAAGTCTTATTTCCAATGTATGGTAGCTCGGTTAGACTGCACTTAGAGAACAGTAAGGGGATTCATAAACCTCAATTTAACACAGATACTATTGCCTTATAAGGAATACCACAATACTCATTAGCTTTGACACAATATATGTGCGTTTGTCCTCTGAATTGAAAGTGGGCAAATCCGGCCTTAATTTTTTCCCCAGTTTCAAACATGAGAGGTAATCTCATCGAAAGATGCAAAATATTTGAAGACATAACCAGGATGGTGCAGTTAAATTGTGTTCACTCATTGATGAATCTGGAGGCAGGCGGGCACAATTTTAAAATATGGCATCTGATTTATGACCACAATGAGGACTGTTTGATTTTAGTCTATGCCTTGAGAAGTTTTGCAATTCTCCACTACAATGAGCCGTGGATATTCAGTCTTTGAGTGCCTTTAAGTTGTGTTTGTTCGTTTTCGAATTAACAACGGCCAGATGCTTTATGTGGTTCTGCCTGTACAAGGCTTAGATGTGTTCGAGCGCCCGTGATCAACTTAAATACTGGAGCAGGCATTCCAGAATAAATCGCCTACTCGTTCTCTTCTGCCCTTTCACAATTACCCTGTGTACACTCTAAAGATACTTCATTCAGAGTGAATGGGATTTTGTACACTACGTTGTTCTTGCTCATGCTGGGTATCGGATCCGTTGTCCTGGTGAGTTGTCTGAGAGTGGCTGTTGGTTTGTGTGCTGTTATGAGTCCTAGTGGTCGTAGTAATCTGGCTGTCAGTTCGGAAATGTTCTTGATGTATGGTAACGTGGCTAGTCCTTTGGGTTGTGGCATGTTCTCATTTCGTTGTCTTTCCTTTAGGCATTTGTTGACGAAATTGCAGTGGTATCCGTTTTCGGCGAATATATTGCAGAGGTGTTCTTCTTCCTCGTTTTGCAGTTCTGATGTGCTGCAGAGTGTTGTGACCCTTTTGAACAGTGACTTGATACGACTTCTTTTGTTTGTTTTGGGGTGGTTGCTTTCGTAGTTCAGGACTTGGTCTGTGTGTGTCTGGCTTTCCTGTATACTTTTGTGGTGAATTCTCTGTTCGATGTTCTCTGTACTATTACGTTTAGGAATGGGAGTTAGTTGTCCTTTTCATCCTCTCTAGTGAATCGGATTCCTGTGAGTGTGGCGTTAATGATCCGGTGTGTGTTTTCTCTTTCTGTGTTTTTAATTGTTACAAAGGTGTCATTCACATGTTTGACCCAGAGTTTGCGTTGAATTTGCAGTAAGACTGTTTTTTTCTAATCTTTGCATTACCAACGTAATGTACAAAATCCCATGCAAGGACTGCACAATAACTACATAGGACAAACAGGAAGACAGCTAATGATCGGTATCCATGAACACCAAATAACCACGAAACGACACGACCAGCTATCCTTAGTAGCCACACACGCAGATGACAAGCAACATGAGTTCGACTGGGACAACACTACTATTATAGGACAAGCAAAACAGAGAACAGCCAGGGAATTCCGAGAGGCATGGCACTCATCCACAGATTCTATCACAAAAACATCGACCTGGACCCAATATACCGACCACTGCAGCAGACAGCTGGAACTGACAACCGGAAGTGGCAGAGACAAACCACTATAAATGCAAGAGGACACAACACAGAAGCGTTTCACAGGAGGCTGCCAAGCACTGAGGATGTCACCTAGACAGGAGACGAAACGTCTGCAACACAAATTCCCAGCTCCGCAAACACAACTAGAACAGTTTACCTAATTTTCATATCAAATACCTTTGCAGCGTATAAAGAATGGCATATGTAATAAAACTTGAAAATAATACTGCATTATTATGTATTGTTCCTAAGATTCTTCTTTGATATCTGCAAAATTGGCATATTACCCTGTAATTATTGACCACATGTATTAAGGCACTCTGGGGCATCGCAAATTCGAGACATTGGAAGCAATTCCTCACATGCTGAACTGTCAAAGTGCTATAATCGTGAAACGTGTCGATACATTTCAGGTTCTACATGTCATATTGTTTAAACTAAGCTCGTTTATGTAATTATCTTTCTTTGCCTCTGTCTCTTTGTCCACCCTGAGTCGCTGTCTGGAACTTAAAAGAAAGTCCCTCTCGAGTAGATCATTGTAATCACAGTTTTTTCACGATTTTCTTGCTTCACAGTATGAAAAGTGGAGCAGCAAATACTGTTCGAAATTTGCTGTTATTGCATTAAATATCCCTGACGGATATTGCAAGACAGGGATAATGCGAGGGCAGTTATTTTAAGATCAAAATTTCTTTTCAAATATCGTATGGCTTTTTTTAAACAGCTACCGTGAAAAATGAACAAAACGTAAATGCGATCGATCTGACTTTAATTCATTAATATCTCAGGCAGATATGAATGGTAGGCATGGGCCATAAAAAAGGCAAAGCATGCATACGCACACAGAATATATAGCCTTTATCAGGACAGCAGTGATATGCAGGGCATGTAGAAGAGTATCAAGGCCATCACCAAGTACAACAGAGAGTCATCTGCCTCTACTGATGATGCCTCCCTCCCGGATGAATGGATCAACTTCTACGCATGGTTTGAGTCATGAAATGATGTGGAAGCGAGGAAAGTGATATCCCCTTCTCAATGACCAAGTGTTGAGTCTTATCCCGACTGATGTGAGGCAAACTCTATGCAGAGACAACCCACTTAAGGCTGCTAGACCACATCATACCCCTCGCAGAATGCTGTGCAGATGCTCTGACGTGCTGATGGATGCTCTCATGGATGTATTTAACGGTTCCCTGAATTGTGCCATATTTCCAACGTGCTTCAAGGCCATTACTATCGTCCTTGTGCTGAAGAAGTCTTCAGTGTCTTGACCCAATGACTACTACCTATTGTGTCAATACAAGAGCATGAGGTGTTTCGAAAGGGTTGCGATCACGCATATTAATACCCTGCTGTCGACTGTCGAACTCACCCTCACTGGACACTCTGCAGTTTGCATATCGTTCCAGCCCTCTGAAGATGATATCACCTCCGCCACCCTGCATCTGGTCCTCACCGTCTGGAGAAGAAGGAAACCTACATCAGGTTACTGTTTATAGACTTCAGTTCTGCATTCAACAACATCATTCGTCAGCACCTGTTTGGAAAACTGAGTCTGCTGTGCTTGAATACGTCTCTCTGTAACTGGACCCTGGACCTACTGATTGAGAGACCCCAGTCACCCCGGATTCGCAACATCATCTCCTAATGCATCACAATGAGAAAGGGGGCAACCCGGGGCTGTGTGCTCAGTCCACTGCTTTTCACCTTGCTTTCACACGACAGAGCATTGCTGTCGAGCTCAAATTACATTATTAAGTTGACACAGTGGTAGTGGGTCTCATTAGCAGGAACGAAGAATCAGCACACAGAGAGAAGCTGCTGCGGCTAACGGACTTGTGCAGAGCAAACAACCTGTCTATGAACGTGGGCTAAACGTAATGGATGGTTGTTGACTTCAGGAGGGCATCACTCTCTGCTGAATGTCGATGGTTTCCTCCGTGGTGATCGTAATGAGCATCAAATTTCTTTGCACTCACTTGGCAGATAATCTCACCTCTTCTCTCAACACCACTTTCATAGCCAAGAAAGCCCAGCACCGACACTATTGTCTGTGTAGGTGGAGGAAAGCCCACCCGACATCCCCTGTCTTCACCACATTCTACAGAGGGTTAATTGAGAATACGCTGAGCGGCTGCATCACTGCCTGGTTCAGGAATTGCATCGCCTTGGATCAGAAAACCTGATGACTGGTAGTGAGGACAGCTGAGACGATCATCGGAATCTTCTTCTCTCCATTACAGACACCTTCACCACACGCTGCATCTGCAAGACCAACACCATTGTGGACGACCCCACACATCTTTGATTTCAAATTCTTCGCCCTCCTGCCATCTGACAAAAGATACCAGAGTATTCAGTCTCTCACGGCCAGAATCTACAAAAGTTTCTTCACCGAAGCCATGCGATTTTTAACACTATATGATCCTACTCTCTTCCATTTGTAACTTTAGGACGACTTTTTGAATGGCTGCGAAAACAATGTTTTATTAATGAGTTTTTCTGTGTTACAATGCAGTTAATCCCATATTTCCTCTATTGTTTTGACTTGTCAGTAATTACTACGCCGCCGTGCATGCTTTGCACTTTTTATGCAATATATGCTGCCCTGTGATTGACTGTCCTGACGTCATTTCATTGTGTTCAAGTAGAATCTTGATCTTGGCGCAACGTTATCGTTTTTATTATGCCAGTTGTGTACAGTAGAAATAACAAATAAAGTTACTCTATTCTCTCCCTCTCTCTCTAACATACCCTACTCTCTGTTACCTCGATCTAAGGCTCCAAAGAATTATGGCAATCTGTTAGAGATTTACCTGGATTTTCTTGAAACAGATTTACTGCATCCGTTGCTCCTGATGTGGTCTCGTCTACAAAATTGCGGACCGGTTGAATAAACTTCGATGGTCCGCTATGGTTTTTACAGACCGACACTTAATGGCAAAGTTCTGGGAAGTGTTGCTAAACAAAGAGATTAAGGTTCATTATTCCTTGAATGTAGAGTCGCATGTCGATAGGATCGTGAAAAACCTTCTTGGTATTCTTTCCTTTATTGGTCAGAGCATTGAGGAGAGGAGGTGGGAGTTAATGTTGCGACTATACAGGACACAGGTTAGGTCACCTTTGGAATATTGCATGCAATTCTGGTCTCCTTCCTATCAGAAGGCTGTTGTGAATCTTGAACAGATTCACAGAAGATTGACAGGGATATTTCCAGGATTGGAGAATTTGAGCTACAGGGAGAGGCTGCATAGACTGGGATTGTTTTTAATAGAGCATTGAAGTCTGAAGGTTGCTTTTATAGAGGTGTATGAAATAATGAAGGATATGAGTAGGTATAAATAGAACGGACGCACGGAAATAGAGGAAATATGTTTAGGGTTACAGTTGAAAGCTGTACAAGGAACCCTAGGGACAACGTTTTTGTCGCAGAGGGTTGTAGGTACATGAAATAGGCTGCCAGAGGAAGTGGCGGATGCTTGTACAATTAAAGCAATTAAAAGCGATATGTTATGATTCTATGAATAAGTGTGATTTAGCGGGACATAGGCTACGTGCTGGCAGATGGGAATAGATCACGTTCGGATATCTGGTCTACATGGACGAATTGGACAGAGGGAATTGTTTACGTGAACTACATCTGCATGATTCTATGACTCTGTTAATGTAGAATATTCATAAATTGTGGGTTTGAAATATTATCTCAGCTTGTATTTCAACAAGAAAATGAAGCATTCATCGTCTGGGGAAGATGCAGCCTTTTGAATCGTTGATAATCACTTCCTTGAGTGCGGGTAGAAAGTGAGCACGCCTGCCGGTTTGAAGGGACAGGCGATACTCCTTGATTATTTCTGACAGCTACTCGCTTCCATAACGAAGAGAATAATGTAATTCTTTCAGAAGCAAATTTCGTGCAACCGAGAAAACAGCTACAAAGCTTAAATTCTGGAATAGGAATCCAATCTGAATCATAATGCAGAAAGGACAACTGTTAAACACGAATCCGCCAGAGATCTACAATGACAGGCACTTGTCAAATTCAGCTGGAACATGTTGCTGCAACAACTTTCCAATGTCCTTCAACTGCAAGGAACTGCTCTAACGTTTGTTCTCATTGTTGACTAACAAATGGCAGTCAGAGAATCACCTGGAATGAATTCTCCTGGCACGCACAGTCAACTCTGATGATCCAAAAGGATATATTTATAACCCCACTATTCGTCATCTACATTCGTCTCTTCAGCATCAAAATCAGAAAGCAAAGTATTGGTTTTCATCTGATGCTATTGACTCTGAGCTCCACTCCATGTGCAAGTCATCATTCCAACACATCTGCATTCAGACATCGAAACATGAAAGGTAGGGGCAGGAGTAGGTTCTTCTGTCACTCAATATAATTTTGATTAATCCATTATCTCCATACCATATTCCTGCTATCTCTCAACGCCCTTTGAAGCCTTTGATATCAAACGAAATTAACATATTCTGGCATATTCTCACTGACCTAACCTCCACAATATTTTGTTGTAGGGAATTTCAGAGGTGCCGTCCTGAATCACGAAATGTTTCTTCATGTTAGTCTGAACTCGACCATCGGAACCCATGATTTTAATTACCAGCAGCAGAAAAAGCGGAAGCTTGGACCAGGGGACTTTCTGGAAATGCGAATCACAGATTTAAAACTTTAAAAGCTTGCCTCGAGCGTCGGCAGTGGCAGCACCTCGGAGAGCATAGAAATTATTTCCCCTTCAGCTGCATAATTGTGTGTTTTCTAAACCCATAACCCTACCCTTGTAGAGTCTCCCAAACATCCATCTCTTGTAACCTTACACATCAGGGGCATGTCAGGTAACCTGTTCTTCCTTTTGTTTTAATTTCTGATAAGGTCACCAGCAGGGATTGCAGTGCAGGGAGAGGAATGTTCCTCTGTATGATATTTGAGGTGATGGACGCCATGACTGTCCCATCCAAGTACATCTGCAGGAGGTGCACCCAATTCTTGCTCCTCCAAGACCGTTTCAGGTAGCAGGAACTGGATGAACATTGGATCATTCGGGAGGCAGATTCTGTGATAGATATAAGTTACAGGTAAGTAGTTTATCCCAGGCACGTAGTAAGCTGAATACCTGTTAGAAGGGGAAATGAAACGGTCAGTGCATAGATCTCTTGTGATCTTTTCCCTGAAAAAAAAACAAGTATAACGTTTTGGATACTGTTGAGAGCAATGACTTAGAGAGACATGCACTTGGATGCAGGCCACTGCCATAGAGTCTGAAGCTGTTGCACAGAGTGAAGTGGGAAAGGATGAGAGTGTTATACATTTGGGACTAAATATTGAGTGGGACAGATAGAAGTTGTGTTGGGAACAACGGAGACTCACGGTTGGTGTGTTGCCATCCAGGTGTCAGAGTCCTTGATGTCTCAGATCGTGTCTTTGGGATCCTGAAGTGTGGGCGTGGCCAGCCCCAAGTCATGGTCCACAAAAGTACCGACAACATATTTAGAAAGAGGGATAGGGATATAAGGCAGGATGTCAGGGAGCTAGGATGCAACCTGAGAGTGATAACAAATAGTGCTCTTATCTCTGGATTGATACCCATGCCACGTGATAGTGAGGCGAAGAACAGGGAGCGATATCAGCCTAACACGTGGCTGCAGGTACGGTGCAGGAGGGAGGGTTTCAGGTTTATGGATAATTGAGGCTCATTCTGAGGAAGTTCGGACGGCTACAATCAGGACGGTCTTCACTTGAATTAAAGGGGTACTAACATCCTGGGTGGGAAATTTGCTAGTGCTATTCAGTTGGGTTTAAACTAGCTAATCTGGGGAAAGGGGGTGATGTAACCTGTGTTGTATTTCCAGAACACAAGTGAATAATATTATGGATGGCAGAGACAGGATTTCACAGCCATATAAGTGTGCTGGCACACAGCAAGCTGCTTCAAAGTGTGTTGACTTCAACGCCAGGAGTAACCAGAATAAGGTGGGTGAGCTTGCATCATGGGATTTCGATGTTTTGACCACAACTGAGACATGGATGGAGCAAGGTCACGAATGGATGTTGCAGTTTCCAGAGTTTAGATTTTTCATTAGTAACCAGGAAGGTGGTAGAAGAGGGAGATGTGTGGCTTATTTAGTGAATGACGGTATAACGGTGGCTGAAATAATATTTGACGAGGCCTCGTCTAATGAGGTGGTATAGATTGAGGTTAGAAAAAGGAGAGGAGAGGCCACACTGATGGGAGGACTTTATAGGCCTCCACAAAGTTCCAGGGATGTGGAGGAGGGTGTTGGCAAACCTATTCTGGACAGGAGAAAAAGAACAGTGTGGTTAACATGAGTGACTTTTAACTTCCTCAGCATTGACTAGAAATGATATAACTCTAAAATGTTGGATGGTTCACACTTTGTCCACTGTGTGCTGGAGAGTTTCCAGACACAGCATATCCAAGGGCAGATAAAAGGGGAGGCTACACTTGATCTGACACTGAATAATGAGGCAGGCCGGGTGCTTGATTATGTGATAGTTTTGTTTTTTGCAGAGAGACTAACAATAATTCGGTTACGCTTAGTTTAGTGACAGAAAGGGATAGATCCATGCCACAGGGAGAATATTGTCGAGGAGAATGCTGAAGTACAGGGTATTAAACTTGAAAGGATTGAGGTTAATAAGGAGGAGGTGTTATCAATTCTAGAAGGTGTGAGAGTCGAAATGACGCCTGGGGCAGATGGGATTTCTTTTGATAATTCTCTGGGAAGCTAGGAATGATATACCTGAGCCTTTGGCTCTGATCTTTGAGTATCATTTTCGACAGGTTTAGTACCAGAAGACCGGAGGATTGCAAAGATTGAGCCCTTGTCCAAGAAGAGTGGGAGAGATAACCCAGGCAATTGTAGACCAGTGAGCCTTATTTTGTTGCCGGAAAGGTTGTGGAAAGGAGTATAAGAGATCAATTTGATTGAAAATAGTCAACATGGATTCGTCAAGGGCAGGTCGTGTCTCACAAGTCTCATTAGATTTTTTTGAGAAGGTGACCAAGCATGTGGGTGAAGGTACGGCTGTTGATGTGTCGTACATGGACTTCAGCAAAGCCCTTGAAAACGTTCCACATGGTAGGCAACTAGAGGAAATGCAGAAGAATGGGATTGAAGGTGATTTAGCAGTTTTGATTAGAAACTTGCTTTCTGTAAGAAGGAACAAGTGGTGGTTAATGTAAAATATTCAGCCTGGCGTCCGGTTACTAGTGGTGTACCAGAGAATCTGTTGGGACTATTGCTTTTGTCATTTTTATGAACGACTTGGACGCAAGCATAATGGATGGGTTGGTAAGTTTGCAGGTGATTCCAAAGTGGGTGGAGTGGTGAACAGTGTGGATAATGTTGCAGGGAGACTTGCAAACACTGAAGAACTGGGCTAAAAGGAGGCAAATGGAGATCAATGCAGATAAAAATGAGGGAATACCCTTTGGGAAGAGCAACAAGAAGTTAGAATACTGGATCAATGGAAATATTCTTGGTATTGTGGGTGTGCAGAGAGATCTTGGTGTCAACGTACATAGATCCATGAAAATTGCTGCCCAGGTTGATAGTGCTGTTAAGAGGTTATACAGTGTGTTAGGTGTTAATGGAGGAAATGAGTTCTGGAGCCGTGGTGTTATGCTGCAACTGTACAAAAAGCTAGTGTAGCGTCACGTGGAGTATGGTGTGCAGTTCTGGTCACCCCATTACGGGAAGGATGTGGAAACATTGGAAAAGATGCAGAAGAGATTTACCAGAATATTGCCTGGTCTGAAGCAAATGGCTTATGAGGGAATGTAGAGGGACTTGGGTGTGTTCTCTTTGGAAAAAAAAAACAAGGCTCAGAGGCGTTTTAATACAGACATACAAGATAATCAGTGGATTAGATAGGGTGGGCAGTAAATGTATTTTCCCTCAGATGATGATAGCTGCTTGTACGAGGGGGCATAGCATCAAATTGAGGTGCGATTGATTTACGATGGATGACAGATGCAGGTTCTTCACTCAGAGAGTGGGAAGTTCCTGGAATGCCCTGCCTGTCAATGTAGTTAACGCAGCCACATTTGGGGCATTTAAACAGTCCGTGGGTAAGTAAATGGCTGATGATGGGATAATGTAGGGTGATATGCTAAGATAAGTTCACAGTTGGGCCCCACATTGGGAGCTGAAGGGCCTGTATTGCGCTGTATTGCTCAATGTTCGATATTCCATACGAGGTCTGGGACTCCTCGATCTGTACTCTGCAATCAAGGTGAAAACATCCATCTATTCTCTCTATTCCTATGAGAATGTTAAGCATCTTAAGTGACAATACTGCCATTTCAGTGTTAGTGTTCCTGCTGTATTCCCTCTCTGGTACATGCATTATGTGTAAGGTCGGAAAATCACAATTGCACACACAATTCCAGTTCTAATCTCTACGTTTTTATTTTCATTAACTAGTTCGCATAGACATCAAGCTCCAACATGAAAGACTAAGTTTCCCAATATAAAATATTTAAGTAAGAATCCACCTTACCCTTTTTGCATCAGTTTGCACAAATATATACTTATTCACACTGTACCTTGTTTGCACGTGTAATGCTTCTAAAATGCCCTGATACTCCAATTTTCTTCCTCACAACTCAAAACCCAACGGAGTTGTATTTTGCAGGAATATACTGTTCATCAAAGCATCAGCGTTGAAAAAAGACAGTTTGATTCCAATCTGCTTTTGCTTGCCAACTAGATCAAATCCACATCAGAACATTCGTCCAATTTCAAGTCTGTCAATTTGTGCAAATAGCTTATCCATGTGAGACCTTATCAAAAGCATTTTTCGAAAGAATGGCATCATCAGAGAATCATCTGTGATAACGTTTCCTGCTCCTGAAGATAGGAAAGGAACATAATGACATGAAAGTGAAGGAACTTGATGGAATGCCCACATAAAACCGTGGGTGAAGGAAAGAGCATCATATGGAACTTGGCGTTTGTATGAAATGCATCAGTGTATTCTTGGAAGAAGGAATGCGCACACTGACTTAAGTTAAGAGAGAGAATTGCCAACGCTTCCAAATTAGCTCATAAATCACTGGGTCAGAATTATTAAGCTTTGATAGATGCTCGTGATGGCAGGCTTGATGTACCACTCATTACTTTTAATGTTGGTCAGCATGGGAGAATCATTAAGAAGCAATTCAACGTCTGTAAAATTTGGAGGTATAAGTGATTCTCCTGAGTGCAATTATGTCGGAATATATTCATACCTAAATCAGATGCAAGACCACCTTGACAATACTGAACAATGTTACAAACTGGTACCATAGGTTTCCTCAATATGAGTTGTGTTCCCAATTTGTTCACCAACTACCTTTCCAGAATAGCTAGTCTCTCCACGAGACTGCTCACTGTCATTGAACACTTTTTAGTCTATAGTTTTGGGAAGATTTTGTCTTTGAAACCTTTATGGTGTCCTATTTCATCAGTTCGATTTTCTCCTCAATCATAGAATCAAAGAGAGGTACAACACGGAAACAGAACCTTCGGTCCAACCCGTCCATGTCGACCAAATATCCCAACCGAATCTAGTCCCACCTGCCACCTGTTCCATATCCCTCGAAACCCTTCCTATTCATTTACCCATCCAGATGCCTTTTAAATGTTGCAATTGTACTCGCCTTTGCCAGTTCCTCTGGCAGCTCACTCCATACACGTCACACCCTATGCTTGAAAACGATGTACCTTAGGTCTCTTTTAAATCTTTCCCCTCTCACCCTAAACCTATACCTTCTCGTTCTTTACTCCCCCAGCCTAGGGAAAAAAATAACGTTGTCTATTTATCCTGTGATTGTTCCTAATGATTTTGTAAACCTCTATTAAGTCACCCATCATCCTCCGATGCTCCAGGGAAAACAGCCCTAGTCTATTCAACCTCTCCCTATCTCTCAGAGCCTCCAACCCTGGCAACGTTTTTGTCAATCTTCTCTGAACAGTTTCAAGTTTTACAACATCATTCCAATAGGAAGAAGACCAGAACTGCACGCAGTATTCCAACAAAGGCCTAACCAATGTACTGTTCAGCTGCAACATGACCTCCCAACTCCTGTACTTCATACTCTGACCAGTAAAGGAAAGCATACCAAACGCCTTCCTCACTATCCTATCGACCTGCGACTCGATTTTCAAGGAGCTATGAACCAGCTCTTTAAGGTGCTTTAGTTAGGCACACTCCCGATCACTTTTCCATTAAGTGTATAAGTCCCGCTAAGATATGCTTTCCCAAAATTTAGCACCTCATATTTATCTAATTTAAGCTCCAACTGCCGCTTCTCAGCCCATGGCCAACCTGATAAGGATCCGGTTATAATCTGAGATAACATTCTCCGCTGTCCACTACACCTCCAGTTTTGGTGTCATCTTCAAACTTACTAACTATACCTCTTCTGCTCACATCTTAAACAATTCACAAAAAAGATGAAAAGTAGTGGACCCAGCACCGAACCTTGTGGCACTCCACTTTTCACAGGCCTTCAGTCTGAAAAACAACCTTCTACCACCACCCTCTGTCCTCTAGCTTTGAGCCAGTACTGCACCCACAATGGCTGTTTCTCCATGTATTCCATGACACCTAACCTTGCTAACCAGTCTCCCATGGGGAACCTTGTCAAATACCTTCCTGAAGTCCATATAGATCACGTCCACCATTCTGCCCTCATCAATCCTCTTTGTTACTTCTTTATAAAGCCCAATCAAGTTTGTGAGGCATGATATCAATTCGACCAATCGTCCTCCATTCTTTCCTTTCCTATCTTTTTGAACACTTTGCACTCAGGGGTAGTTAACAATCAATTCTATCACGGTAGCGGCAAGGACTATATTGATGTTTTAAAACTTCAACTTGTAGACCCTTTTTCAATTCTTTAAGAACTGTTGGAAAATTTCCTACAGTCATCTCTTTTGCATAACGAGTCGAACTATTGATTGTACACATGGTTGCTTCTGATGTAGACTCCCATCACTCCTTTGTCGATGGGAGAGACAAAAGACGGAAATCTATGTAAATGCTTAGCAGATCTGACAGTCTTTTTAAAATCATAACGGAAGGCTACTCTTCGAAACGTCTAAATCGGTTTTGGTTTCATGACATTATCAGTGCTGCTGTGCATTTCCAGCACCTGGAGGTCAAATTTATGTGAAGCTGGATGATGGTCATTAATTTGTTTTCTGTTGTAGATTGGACACAGTCTGGCATCAGCAGCCTTCGGGGCAACCTAATTGATCACCGTATATTCTTTCTCTGTGAAGACAGGCACAAGGTGATAATTTATTTTTTTCTGACATTTTTCCATTTGAATTCAACTACTTTTTATATCTACTATATATGAAGCTCAGAAATAATGGCATATATGTTAAAACGGAAAAATAACTGCATATATATATGGCGTTCCTAAGGTCCTACGTTGGCACCTGCAAAATCGGCATTTTACCCCAAATTATTGGTCTACATCTGAAGGCGCACTGGGACATCACAAATTCGTGCCAATGGAAGCACATCCTCACTTCCTGTACTATCAAAGAGCTGGAATCGTGAAATGTGTCTGTACTTTTCAGGTAGAGTGTATGGTGCTGAAAAGGCACAGGAGGTCATGAAGCATCCGAGGGGCTGGAGAATCGACTTTTCGGGCAGAAAGCCGTCATTAGGAAGGGCTTCAGCTCGCAACACACATTCCGATGCTCCTGATCTGCTGTGCTTTTTCAGCACCACACTCTCGACCCTGATCTCCATTATCTGCAGCCCTCACTGTTTCCTATACATTTCCATATCTAAATGTAACATTATTTCACCTGAGCTCATGTTCCTCATTCAGTTTCTATGTAGTCCACCCTCGAGTTTCTATACCTGAATCGCTCTCTGAATTTTATTTTTTAAAAGTCCCTCTCGGGTGGTCAGTGTAATCACTATTTTTTTCCGAACTGATTGTTCAATTGTATGAAAAGCAGAGCAGCAACACCCCCGGGAATTTGCTGTTATTATGTTAAAAATGCCTGTCAGATATTGCAAAACTGGGATAACGCGAGGGCAGTTGTTTTAAGATGAAAATTTATGTTCAAATATCCTGTGAAGTTTCATATCAGAACAGTTACCAACAAATGTAACAAAAATATAACGCGATCTATACGACTTTAATTCATCAAACTTTCGCTCATGGAGCGATAGCAGCCGTGGCTGAGTAGTTAAGCTGCTAGATTAGAAAGCCAGTGGGGTCCACGCGTGTAGCTTCGAATCCTGTTGACTACGTTGAAGCTGCTCTTGCTTTGTTCAATGTTTTCCTGAGCTAAACGAGTGTTTTCATTCTGATTCATTTTCACAGCCACTCTGGTTATGTGTTAATTTATGTGTTACTGAAACTGGTAACTTTTCAAATCAGACATCAGGTTAAGGTCTTCAAGACGCTGGAAGTCGCCAATACGTCTTGAATTTGATGACGTTCTGACAGGCGCAAGTTTTAGGAAGTGCAACCAAGTATCGGCAGGTGCAGGTATGTGGCAATGTAGTCAAATACATGGAAATAGATCTGTAATGGCAATATACTCAAGTGCGCAGAGCCGGATCTCTCTTCAGAATGTAGCCAGGCATCTGCAATCAACCTCCATCGAATATGCAATTCAGATGTTGTAGTTCCGTTCGCCGAGCTGGGAATTTGTGTTGCAGACGTTTCGTCCCCTGTCTAGGTGACATCCTCAGTGCTTGGGAGCCTCCTGTGAAGCGCTTCTGTGATCTTTCCTCGGCCATTTGTAGTGGTTTGAATCTGCCGCTTCCTGTTGTCCATTTCAACTGTCCGTTGCAGTGGTCGGTATATTGGGTCTAGGTCGCAACAACACCCCCAGATTCTATGGACGACCTAAAGTGCACAAACCAGACATCCCACTCAGACCCATAGTATCGCTACCAGGGACACCATCACACAAACTGGCTAAAGAACTACAGCAGAAACTGAAACACCTGATCAGCGGATCCAGACACTTTATACAATCAACACAGGAATTCTTGGACATCATCAGAAATATACACATTGACAAGGAAGAAACCATGGTCTCATTTGATGTAACGGCACTGTTCACCTCTATCGACAAAACCCTACCAGAGAAACAACAGCCAACCTGCTGGACAGACAGAACAGACAACAGGACGTTGAACCTATCAACAAAGATGGCACACTCAAACTACCGGACCTGTGCCTAACAACACACTTCACATTCAACAACCAAATATATGAACAAATCAACGGCACACCCATAGCCTCACCCATCTCTGGACTCATAGCAGAAGTGGTAATGCAAAGATTAGAACAAACAGTCTTCCCGCAAATTCAACCCAAACTCTGGGTCAGATATGTGGATGACACCTTTGTAATCATTAAAAATACAGAAATAGAGAAAACACACCGGATCATCAATGCCACACTCCCAGGAATCCGATTCACTAGAGAGGAAGAAAAGGACAACCAACTCCCATTCCTAGACGTGATGGTACAGATAACACGGTACGGAGAATTCACCACAACGGTATACAGGAAAGCCACACACACAGACCAAGTCCTGAACGACGAAAGCAACCCGCCCAATACAAAAGAAGTTGCATCAAATGGGCCACAACACATTGCAGAACTGCAAAAAGAGGAAGAAGAACACCTCTGCAATATATTCGCCAAAAACGGATACCTGCGCAATTTCATCAACAGATGCCTTAGGGAAAGACAACGGAACGAGGACATGCCGCAACCCAATGGACTAGCCATACTACCATACATCAGGAGCATTTCCGAACTGACAGCCAGACTACTGCGACCACTAGGACTCATAACAGCACACAAACCAACAGCCACTCAGACAACAACTCACCAGAACGAAGGACCCGATACCCAGCATGAGCAAAACCAAGGTAGTGTACAAAGTCCTATGCAAGGACTGCACAAAACACTACATAGGACAAACAGGAAGACAGCTAACGATCCGCATCCATGAACACCAACTAGCCACGAAACAACAAGACCAGCTATACTTACTAGCCACACACGCAGATGATAAGCAACATGAATTCGACTGGGACAATACTACTATTATAGGACAAGCCAAACAGAGAACAGCCAAGGAATTCCTAGAGGCATGGCACTCATCCACAGATTCAGTCAATAATCACATCGACCTGGATCCAATATACCGACCACTGCAATGGACAGCTGGAACGGACAACCGGAAGCGGCAGAATCAAACCACTACAAATGGCGGAGGAAAGATCACAAAAGCGCTTCACAGGAGGCTCCCAAGCACTGAGGATGTCACCTAGACAGGGGACGAAACGTCTGCAACACAAATTCCCAGTTCGGCGAACAGAACCACAACAACGAGCACCCGAGCTACAAATCTTCTTACAAACTTTGAATGCAATTCAGATCCTACACATGGGTCTCATTTCCGAATGTTGCCAGTTGCCAACAGCTGAGAATCTACCGCCAAGTATCAGCAAATGGTTCAATTTAAGGAACATTAGTTAACGGCAGGTGCCTGTACGCTCTATAGGATCTCTGTTGAGTCATACAGACGAGTACTGTTACTTTCGTGGGATGTTTGCCCGATGTCAGGAGATAGGAGCTGAAAATGTGTTGTTGGAAAAGCGCAGCAGTTCAGGCAGCATCCAAGGAGCAGGAGAATCGACGTTTCGGGCATGAGTCCTTGGATGCTGCCTGATCTGCTGCGCTTTTCCAGCAACACATTTTCAGCTCTGATCTCCAGCATCTGCAGTCCTCACTTTCTCCCCGATGTCAGGAGATACGTTGCATTAAGAGACCATGACATTTTGAGAGCGAATGCGACCAGCAGCACAAACATGGTCTGTAAACTTTACTTTCGTGAAGTTGGAAATTGAACCATGTGCTGGAACTACAAAAAGATAACTTATTTCCGTCGTTGACACTGAGAGCGGATTAGCTCATATTCTGCAAAAGCATTCAAAATTCATTCCCAAATTTCACTTGAAAGATTGTTCCAGACGGAAACGCCGAAATTAAGATCAGGTGCAGGCAATTCAGCCATTCGAGGCCGCTCCGCGTTTTAGCATGATTATGGCTGACATTATTCTGGTAAGAATTCCTTTTTAATGATCCCACTTTTCTGGCCTCGAATTTGCAAGAAGTAAGTTCATTAGATGGCAAGTTCAACGCCTTAACCACTCGTCAATCACAGATACTTTAAAGGAACGGGAAGTCTTTGATTGGACAGATACAGAGACAGAGACAACCTTTTTCTGTATGTGTGCAGTCTTGCGCTGCCATCAGGTGCAAACCTGCGGTCATTATGAATGAATAATGAGCCGGAGTGACTTTGTTTGACACCTCTTCACGCTCCAACATCATACGTCATTACACGATGATGTCACTGCACTTTATGTCCAGGAGAAAACTCAGACGTGCTGGGTCCTTCCATCTAGAAGCCGGATTCAGCCTTGGCAACGAACTGAACCTGTGACAATCGACGTCGTCCGTGATGGTTAGGCGTTCCCTTTGCCCTCAGCATGATAGGCACTGCCACAGTGATTCAGTGAGACATCCAGAGTGAGGATTGTCAAGGATTTGGAATGGGTCAAGTGTGACCGCGCGTGGACCTGGTGCCATGAAGGTACAGTTAGAGTGGCGGCTCTTCTCGCTCTTCCAACCAGTCGTGACCTTGTGATTCCTGGGCATTGAGAGAGCACAATGGCGAGGGGCGTTCATGTCACGAGAAGTATCCCTTGGTCCCGCTTCAGCCTTGTCGATCCACCATCCGTCAAATCCCATTTTTACCAACGCCTGCCCCTCCCAAATTTCATACCCGTCAGCTGTTCCTTCCCCTCCTGGGTCACTGCCCCTCGACCTTGACTTATTTGCCAGACCCAGCTCTGCAACTCTGCCCCTCCCTGTTCTTGATCTTTCTCGACCATTGATTCTGGTGGTGTTCCTTTGTCTCTCTTCCTGCCCCCTTTCACTGTCACACCTTTACCTCTTTTGCTGCTCTCTCCTCTTGCAAGTACGTCTTACTTGTCACTGTATACAACCTTCCCCGCTGTCCTCCTCTCCTGCTGCCCACCTCACGCTGTCACTCGGTCTCTTGCTGGTTCACTTCCTTGCCCAACCAGATCTCACTGCTGCAGACCCTGACTTTTGACTGTTTCCTCAAACTTGGCTGCTACCTGCTTTCCTAAGTACCCGTGCCCTTTCCTGTTCTGCACACTGCTTCGGCCATGTGTCTAGCCCCTCCCATCGCCAATGTCCACGTGACCATTCCACCGAATGCCTGCACCTGTTCCTCCATTGCCTCCTTCCCCTATCACCTCCAATGCATACCAAAGCTCCTGCCACTCGAACCTCCTCCATACCTCCTGTCAGTATCCCTGATAGGCGAAAGCGTGTACTGGAGATGCTGGAGATTAGAGTCAAATGAGAGTGGTGCTCGAAAATCACTGCCAGTCAGGCAGCATCCGAGGAGCAGGAAACTCGACGTATCGGGAAAAACGCCTTTCTTCAGAGATGAGGCTGGGAGCCTTGGGGGTGGACAGATAAATGTGAGGGACGTGGGGCTGAGGGAAGGTGAGCTGAGAGTTCAGTACGTGGATGGCGCTGATGGTCATGGTGATAGGTCAGAGAGTACGGTGGAGCAGATAGGTGGGAAGGAAGATTGACAGATGGGACAGGTCATGAGAATGATGCTGAGCTGGAAGGTTGGAACTGGGATAAGGTGAAGGGAGGGTAAATGAGGAAACTAGTGAAATACACTTTGATACCATGGGATTGAAATTTCCCAAGGCAGAAGATGAGGCGTTCTTCCACCAGACGTCGGTTGGCAAGAGAGTGGTGATGGACGCAGCCCAGGACCCGTATGTCCTTGGCAGAGTGTGAGAGGGAGTTGAAGTGTTGTCTCACTGCTCCTTATATCCTCTCCTTCACACGTCTTTCCCTGTGCCCAATCCTCGTGCTGTCTAGACATTGCACCTGACTGCTCCTAACTTCAGCATTCTACACCGCTCCCCTGCACTCCCTGCTGCTTCCCTGTTCCCGCACATGTCTTTTGTTCCTCTTCCTCTGCCATGACTCCCATTCTTTGCATCTACCGCTCACGTTCACACCGCCCCATTGCTTCCACTTTCCTGAAGAGATCAAACTCATGGTCTCCTTCCCAGGATTTGTGTATTTCCAGGTGTTGATTACTTTGTAACAGAATTTAGATTCAAGTAGGAGGTATGGTGTGAAGTTGTCCTGTGCTCAATGGTGTGTTGTCTCTGTTCCACGTTATAATGTGGGATGACGGAGAGTTCCTGTGATAGTGATTCTATTTCCTCAGACCTCACTTTTTTGCTCTTCGTTCAACTGTCTGTCTGTTAGTTTGCCTGAATACATCAGCTGTGATGTTGAATAGAATTTCTAGTTTTCAAACTGTTTTCTACTACCTTGTTCCACAGAAATTGTACACAGTGAGATGTGCAGACTGGGCATATATAATTTAGAAGTGCTAAAGGATCATAAAGACTTTGTTGGAAGTAAGATGGCATATGACTGGATACTTCAGATCTGAGCCTGGTTCTGCATTATTAAAGGAAGCTACCTGTTTTTGCAACTCCGGCACTGATACTGCTTCCAGCTTGCAAGTTGAGAGTCATAACCCACTGACTGGAATCTAATTTTATTTCAATTTAATTTTGCTTTTCTCCTCAGAAATGGATTGGCAAATTTTGCAAATTTCTTACATTGTAATATGCATCTAACTATTCCTTCTTTTTGTACCAAGATGACTAACTCGGAGTTAGAAATTACTTGTTAATATCAAAGAGGGGAAAAAGACACAGCTGCAAGCATGGCCTGTTCTGCGCTGTTCTGCCTCTATATTTCATCCTAAAAAGAGGAGGAAAGAATAATAGGATTTCTATTAGCATGACATTTTACGATTGAACACAACTGTAGTTGAGGGAGGTAAACTGACTTCAACCAAAGAGGAATAAGTGTATATATTTTACTCTATTGTACACTCGATATGTAAAATATATATGAGACATGTGAATTGAAGATAAGTTTGCTAATAATACATTAGATAGTAATTTTTCAGATTTGTGAACGCAATTTGTTTCACTTTTAAATTTGAGGGCAACTCGTGGTATTTTTCTGAGGGCTACTTTTTTCAATTTGAATGGCTTATTTAAATGCATGATGTTGGCATGCGGTAACTGGATTCAGTTATTTTAGTTCGGACTGAACTCACATTTGGACTCATCTAGAAACAGAATTAGAATTCACCAATTTCCTCAATTACAGTTACCTTTCAATTAAGCTTTAAGGTTGCAACATACAATGAAAACATGAATTTTCTGGATAGCACAGCACTGAAATTGGCACAAGGGAAGAGGCATGCAAAAATGTCTTGACCAAAATAACTCTCATACCCTTCTACATGTAAAATTTTGTAACCCTAAACATATCTTCCACTGATTAATGAGGTCACTACTAACACTTTTCCATCACATACACAAAACAACAGAAACATTTAACCAGGTAGTTACTAGCTTTTTTTTTTACTGCATCTCAGATCTCATACTCAAATTTAAATTTATCAATTAGCACAGTGTCATTGCATTGAGAACAATTACATATTTTCTAGTGCAGTAGTATCTCCTTAACTTGCACAACCATAAACCAGGGTTGATAAAATGTGTTGCTGGAAAAGGCACAGCAGTTCAGGCAGCATATGAGGAGCTAGAGAGACAACGTTTTGGGCATGAGTCTTCACCAGGACTCTGGAGGGCGAAGGGTCTGACAAGTAGGGTAAGGGGTGTAGGGGACGGTGGAATGTAGGTGGGATGGTGAACGATGGGCAAAGCTAGGAATTGATTGTGATAGTTTGGTAGAAAGTATGGAGTGAATAGTTGGGAATCAAGGTGGACAGTTGGGTCAAGTCAAGGGGGCGGTGCCAAGTCAGATGGTTGGATCTGGGATTGGGTGGGGGAAGGGGAGATTTCGAAACTGGTGAATTCAATGTTAGGGAAGTGTGATTGTCAGGTCAAGAGAACGGTGAACGTTTCCTCCTCCCTACATAGTTGTTGCAACCATGATCAAGATATTCCATATTAAGTTACTAGGGCTTTTTTGTCTCAGTGGCACAATGATGAGCCCTGCTGCCTCATAGCGCTAGAAAGCAGGGTTCAATTCTCGGTTCAGGCGACTGACTGTGTGGCGTTTGAATATTTACCCCGTGTCTGCGTGGGTTTGCTCCCGGTTCCTCCCA
>NW_025215315.1:0-1888 GCF_004010195.1 Chiloscyllium plagiosum
TCTGAGATGCTCCTGATGTATGATAGTGTGGCTCGTCCTTTTGGTTGTGGTATGTCCTCGTTCCGTGGTCTTTCTCTGAGGCATCTGTTGATGAAATTGCGCGGGTATCCATTTTTGGCAAATACCTTGTATAGGTGTTCCTCTTCTTTTTTTTGCAGTTCTGGTGTACTGTAGTGTGTTGTGGCCCTTTTGAATAGTGTCCTGATGCAGCTTCGTTTGTGTGTGTTGGGGTGGTTACTTTCACAGTTTAGGACTTGCTCTGTGTGTGTGGCTTTCCTGTATACCCTTGTAGTGAATTCTCCGTTTGGTGTTCTCTGTACCATCATGTCTAGGAATGGGAGTTGGCTATTCTTTTCTTCTCTCGTGAATCGGATTCCTGTGAGTGTGGCGTTGATGATCCGGTGTGTTTTTTCTATTTCCGTGTTTTTAATGATTAAAACACGGAATTCCGTGATTTCTGTGTTTTTAATCTGATTCACGAGAGAAGAAGAAAAGGATAGCCAACTCCCATTCAACTGAAATATTGTCACTTCCGATTGTACCCTCTCCCTCTCGAATTGCAGATTGAAGCTTATTGTATTATGGTCACTACTTCCCAATGACTCCTTCAATTCGAGGTCCCTGATCAATTCTGGTTCGTTGCACAATACCAGATCCAGAATTGCCTTCTCCCTGATAGGCTCCAGCACCAGCTGTTCTAAAAATCCATCTCGAGTTCAACACGTGGCGAGACGTCGAACAATTCTTCCACCGCCTTCGCCTCCAACCAGGATTCTCGACCACCCTCTGACGACCCCTTCTCCCGCCTCCAACACACCCCATCCACTGGACACCCCATGCTGGCCTCTTACCCGCCCTCGATCTCTTCATAGCCAACTGTCGCCGTGACATTAACCGCCTCAAAGACACCCACAAGAATTCCTGGAAGCACAGCATTCCAACCAGAACTCTACAAACACATCAAGTTAGATCCCATCTACCACTCCCTGAGAAAAGAAACAGGAAGTGACTTCACCACAGGAAAAACATCACCAAAGGAAATGACATCACCAACCCAAAGAAATCCAAACATAAATAGAAAGCAGGAATTTTCAGCATTGCTTCGCCTGAGGCTCACTGAAGATGTTACCTAGTAAGGTAACAAAATGTCTGGAGATGAACCTTGCAGCTCAGCCAGCAAACCTACATCCAAAACCTCAACCTGAGCTACAAATCTTCTCAAAACTTGCTCATCCATATGTCTATCCACTGACCATTTAGATGCTCTCATGTTGGTGAGTCTACTACGATTGCAGGCAGTGCGTTCCACGCCCCTACTACCCACTGAATAAGAACATCTGTCCTCTATCTAACACCCCTAAATTTAAAGCTATGACCCCTCATGCTAGCCATCACCATCCAAAGAAAAAGGTTTTCACTGTCCACCTCATTTAACCTTCTGATTATCTTGTATGTCTCTGTTAAGATACCTCTCAAACTTCTTCTCTCTAATGAAAACAGCCTCAAGTCCCTCAGCCTTTCCTCATAAGAGTTTCCCTCCAAACCAGTCAACGTTCTAGTAAATGTCCTCTGAATCCTCTCCAAAGCTTCCACCTCCTTCCCATAATGCTGTGACCTGATCTGTACACAATACTTCAAGTGCAGCTGCACCACAGTTTTGTGCATCTGCAGCATGACCTTGTAGCTCCTCGTGGTAGAAGGATTGAGATCCCTCCACTAATGAAAACGAACATACAATATGCCTCCTAACAAACATGTCAACCTGGGTGGCGACTTTCAAGGATCTATGTGCATAAACACCAAGATTTCTCTGCTCATCTGCACTACCAATAATCTTACCATTAGTCCAGTCCTTTTTATTCCTGTTGCTCCTTCCAAAGTGAATCAC
>NW_025215315.1:1899-17586 GCF_004010195.1 Chiloscyllium plagiosum
TCTTCATAATTAACTTTTCAGTCACCTATGAGTTGACTGTTTTGTTTTTGGGGTGTCTGTGACTTCCAGATGTAAATCTTGTAAGTTGTCTGGATCTATGCTGGAGTCCTATCCTGGAACAGGGCTATCCTGCATCTGTCAGACAGTAAACTGCTATAAAATCTTTCTTCACAAGATCAAAGACTGAGTATTTTCTGTAACAGTACATTTCTGAAGATTTAATCGGGTTATGAGACAGTCATTTCCCATAATCTGTTACTAGAATTATAGTTGGCTCCATTCCTGTCCCATTGGGAATTCCAGACCAGATAAGAGAGCACACATTTGGGGGCTCTCGCTTCTCCACTAATCCCCATTCCCTTTCGTGCTGGCGGAGAATGAAGCAGCCGCTGTGAGGAACATGTAACTCAGTCAGAATTGTCAGCAAGAATCCATCAGCACATTCTCATTGGAGATGTTACTGAGTAGAACATCTCAGATATAGAATTGCAAAGTTTGCAGCAAAATCAATTCAGGATGAAAGCAGAAAGTGCATAAAGTGATTTTAAAGTATTTCTGATGTAAGTTCCTGTATTATGGGGAATGATCAGATGGAGCTTTTTAAAGGGACATGGCAGCCATGGCAGTCCAATCAGCTGTGGATCCAGTACCTCAATCTTCAGTTACTGGGTGTAATAAAATTGGCAGAAACAGACAGCAATTTTCAGAAGGAACATGGGTCAGTCCTTGATGTGTGTAATTACAGAATCATTGCTGCAGTTGCTTGTCAATGCACTAGTGTCTGCAACTGGGATGAGTCAATGAATCCCTTCCCACACTGAGAGCAGGTGAATGCTCCTTCCCCAGTGTGACCTCACTGGTGCACAATGGAATTTTTCGGTCTGATCGAACCTCTTTCCACAGTAAGTACTGAAGGACCTCTCCTCAGTGTGACCTTGCTGGAGCCCCAGAAGTGTAGCTTTCCAGTAAATGGGAAAGTGTTCTTTTCCAGGCTCTGGAACTGACTCAAGGTCTTTGTCACCTTCAGTTCACTCAAACACTCTCACAAGTGGTTTTTTTCTCTTATGCTTTTGCAGTCGCAGACTGATATTTGAAAGTTTTTTTTCCCACTGATAGATCAAATGTACACAATGGAAGATCACATTAAGGTGAAGAATTCAGTGACTGTCTCAGATCTTAGTGTGATGTACGATTGAAGTTTCTCATCAGCAATACATATCTTACTAATTCCTTAAAATGTATTTATATAAGTTAGCACTGTTAAATACAGGATGGAACTTCGAAACAGACAATTTCAGTTTGTTTCCCGAAGCTGCAAATCCCTGTCTCCCATTTCTACCCTCCTTCTGCCAATCCAAATAAAGTATTGAATAATCCTTTCTGAAAGTTTAACAGAAATGTGCATCGACAGATAGCATATGTTCCATATCTCACTTTATAGAAACATAGCTAATAGGAGCATGAGGAGACTGTTTGACCCATTGAGCCATGATTCAAAATGATCCTGGGAATAGGCCCTTCAGCCCAACAAGTCCACACCAACCCTCTGAAGAGTAACTCATCCAGACTCATTTTCCCTACATTTCCCCCTGACAGAATCACCTAACATATGGGCAATGCAGCATAGCCAATTCATCTAACCTGTACATCTTTTGGAATGTGGGAGGAAGCCCACACAGACAAAGGGACAGTGTGCAAACTCCAAACATACAGTTGCCCAAAGCAGGAATTGAACCTGGGCACCTGCTTCTGTGAGGCAGCAGTGCTAACCATTGAGCCACCACGCTGCTAGGAATAATTCAGGGGTAAATGTAGGGAAATGAATCTGGCTGGGTTACTCTTCGGAGGGTCAGAATGGACATGTTGGGCCGAAGAATCTAATCACATGATTTAGATGTGATTCCTTCTTGAAAATATAATGTTTGGCCTCAACTGCTTTCTGTGGTGTGAATTCCACAGGCTCACCACTCTCTGGGTGAAGACACTTCTCCTCATCTCAGATCTAAAAGATTTACCCCTAAATCTTAAACTGTATCCCACGGCTCTCGATACGCCCACCATCAGGAATATCCTTCTTACATTTAACCTGGCTGGTCCCAGCAGAATTTTATAGGTTTCCATGAGATCCCTCATTCTTAGTTCCAATGAATACAATCCTTACCTCAATCTCTCCTCATGTGTCAGTCCTGTCATCTCAGGATTCAATTTGGTCAATCTTCACTGCACTCCCTCGATCGTAAGAACATTCTTTCCCAAACAAGGATACCAAAACTGCACCCAGTATTTCAGATGTGGCCTCACCAATGCTCTGTTTAATCACAGTGAGACACGTTATTCCTTTCTGTTTGCTATGAATGTCAACACACAGTCAGTTTTCTTTACTGACTACTGCGCCAACACACTTCCTTTCAGTGACTGATGCACAAAACACCCTTCTCCCAATGTACAGCCATTCAAATAACCTGCCTTTCTGGTTTTTCTACTAAAGTAGAAAACTTCACATTTTTCCACCCAAAACTACATCTGCCACGCAGATTGCCCACTAACGCAGCCAATCCAATTAACTTTACATCCTCCTCAAAGCTGACCCTTTAATACAGCTTTGTGTCATCTGCAAATTTTGAAACATTACACTTCTATCTGAATCATTGACATACCTTGTGAATACCTGGGGTCCTAGTCCCAATCTCTGCACATTCCTGTCATTTATATCACTCAACATATCGAATAGCAGAAGTTCAAAACTGACTATGTGGAGGTTCAATTAGCAATTGTGATTCACCAAATTATAAAAGCACAGAAACAGGCCAGTTGGCCCATTGTGTCCAAGCTTTCTGACCATGTGCCATTCTCTTACATTGTTTATCATCAAATAATCATTTAATGCCCTTGATTGAACCTGCCGAAACCACTGTTTCATGCAATGTCTTCCAGATCTAATTACTCACTGAGCGAAGTTTCTTTCTCACAGTGAGGATAGCTTCCTCACTGAACCAAACATCTTCAGCTGCTTCATCAATGTCTTTCTCCATCATAAGATCAGAAGTGGTGATGTTCACTGAAGGTTACACAAGGTCCAAAACAATTTGTTAGCCCTCAGCTCCTGTGGCCATGTGTAGCAAGGGCTGGACAACATTTCAGCTTGTGCTGTTAAAGTGTCTGTAACATTCATGCAACAGGACTGTTGGGCACTGCCCATTTCCACAGTGAAGAGGAAGAACCAGCACCTCAAGCTGGTTTCACAGAAAAATAACATTGAAACTATTGGAGAAGAAGAGGCCCAGAAAAAGTTGTCTGTACTGCACATCGAGCTGTTAAACAGGAACCAGCGATCACACAATCAGCTCATTGAGTCTCTTCCATGGGACCAGGACAACTCACCTCTTCAGGAGAAACTGAGGATTTATTCCTAATACGTTGGTTCTCCTGCACTTAGGACCTGCCTGACCTGCTGTGCTTTTCCAGAACCACACTCTCAATCTCCAAATCACTGCTTGAGTCCCTGACACAGCAACAGCAAGAGGCCATTCAGCCCCTCAAGCCTCTGATAGGAGGATATCACTGATGCTCCAACATGACAAACCAATGAAGCAGAGACTTCACAGACAGACTTCTCCATGTTGTCCCTCCTGGTTCCATTGGTAATGGTACGCATGTGTTATTTTACCAAGGTTTGCTTAGGGTGAGGAGGGAAAGGGGATGGTTTGTGCCAAATCTCAAGGATCCAGCTTCCATCTCCGAGAAGACAGACTGGCATTCTCGATGGAGGTCAGAAGCTGGTGGGAATGGCTAACTCTTTCAGGAGTAAGGCATCGTGGCTGCTGACAGATTTGTGAACAACGTGAGTTTCAGTGCAGGGTCACACGGCAGCACACACTGAGGTGGTGAGAGTTCATTCAACCAAGATGGGAGCTTCGCAGAGAAAAACTATTAGGAAACATGTATCATGGAGGAAATTAATATGCAATTTTTTACGCTGTCAGTGTCATTATTTTCGACATAATGAATGTTAGCCCATTACCCTCCGGTTTCAATGCGATCAGCTCTTATTGCCTCCCAACACGAGAGATTAACCACTAGTTTCCTTCTAACTCTTCTCATGGTACCATCTTCCCAGGGATTATTCTGGTGGACCTCCTTTACACTGTCTATGTGGTTAGGAAATCATTCCTCATAAAGGAGAGAAAATCTGTACACAGTGCCCCAAATATTGTCTCACCAACACTCGACAACAGCAGGAAGCTGTCTTTACTCCTACAATGAACATTCTGCAATGAAGGACAACATACTATTAACTGTCCTGATTACTTGCTGCTCCGTATGAATCCCTAGTGACTCATGACCAAGGGCATTCAGGTCCTTTTCACCAACGGCACTTCCCAACCTCACACCTTCTAATCAATATAAAATCAGAAGGATGGTATTTGTTGCCCACACCCAAATCATTCCTTTGCCTTGTCAATCCCCATGCTCCAAGTACTGATACAGGTGACGCCCATGAGTGATGACCTTCAGTCCAGAGCAGAACCCAACTCTCTGTATTCTCTCCATGAACCAATTCTCAATAGTTACAAAGTCAAAGGAATGTATGGTTACTTTAAAAGAGAAGGTGTGTTTCTAAGCTGAGAGATTGTGACAGCCCATGTGTCTGTGAGTGCAGAGATTGCTGAAAATTGAGAAAATGTAACCGTTAGCTTGGGGTTGTGTTTTGATGTCAAGGCAATCAGATTTGAATTTAACCAATGAATATAAATTATGCCCAGGGTACCAAAAACCAATTGAACTTGAACTTAATCGTATTGACAACATCTGACCAAATGACTCTTGGACATTTAAAAACAAGTGCATTTTGAAAATTAGTCAGAGCACATGTCATCTGAAGGAGCTCTTCACCCTCTCAAAGAAATCTCTCAGAAGGCACTATCTATCAAACATACCTTTTCCAGTGAAAACAGGAAAAAGTATAAGAAGACAGCCCAGGGAGATGACAGCAGATTTGGAAGGATAGAAGGAAGACAGCATAAGAGTCTGTTTGGACTTTGAGAGATTAAGTTACATTAATGGGTAATAATTGTGTTATTGGACCAGCATTTTTAAAGAGTTGGAGTCAAGTAGTGGTTAGTTAAGAAAAATGGGGCTCAGATTTGTTAATAGTTTTGTTTAGTGTTCACTGTTAGAGTTAGGAAAAAGAAATTATTTTTCTTTAAACAGTGGAAATCATGAGTTTTCTTTCACTCACTCAGCCTTTTTTTTTACCAGATTACGAGGTGAGGCGAGCTTTCCTGGGATATTAGTTTTAATTAGCAGAGGAACTAGACCTCTGCATTAAAACAGGTTGGAGTCAGGAGTGGGGAGTTACCTTTGATAAACCGAGTTCAAATCTCCTGGGATCGAGGAGGATTTTCAAAGGAGTTAGAGGTGTGGACCACATGGGCAGATGGACTGTTGTTCCTGTCGCCACTGCCCTGTTTACCCTGCTGCCCCATTGAGGGGCCATGCCTATCCGAGACAGAGGTGTCTCCCTCCAACACTGGGCTGGGGAGCTGGCCTGTCGCTTGCCCCATGGCAGGAGGCTGGTGTTTCTGGCGTCTGCTCCCAGAGAAGGGTCGGTTATCCCCATTTCCTCCTCCCGCTGCTGCTGTTTGTGGAGCCCTTTCTGCACTGCCATGATACGCTGCCACTCGGTGACCAGGTGACACTTGTGGCACTGGAAGTACTGCCAGCTACACACCCGCTGCTCCTTCAGCCAGACATCGAAACCATGGTTCCTGCATCGTCTTTCTTAAAGTGACAATGCAGTCTTTCGACTTTGTAAACCCATCCGTGTAATATATTCTCCTCTTACCTCTGGGCTCTAACCTTCTTCACTCACCAGTGTTGCAAGCGTTACAAAATTCATCTAAACATTGAAATACTCCAGTCCCACTGTTCTCATTTGACAATGTCACAAACATCCTCCACAAACCCCAGCGCATTTATTAAAGATAATTTCTGAATGTCGGCTGGCTCTGCAAAATCATATCATTACTCTCCAATTATCCAGTTACTTCCTTCCTCACAAAACGTGCTTATATCTTTAACCAACTGGCATCAAATTACTAACTGTTTGGTTAATAATTCCCTCTGCATCATGTTTTAAATATTTGCAGCCATAGCACCTACTCACCACTGTCTTGGATCTTTCCCAGAATCCAAAGGGCTTTGAAGAACTTTGACTTCCCTCATTAGTCATGGAAATGCTGCATAGAATCAAGGAATTTACAGGATGAAAAGAGGCTATTGACCCATCATGTCCAGACTGGCTCCCAAAAGAGCTGTCCAGCATGCTCAGTCTGCAGCCCCATCTCTACAGTGTTCTAAATTCATCAGTCATTTGGTGCAGCAACTTACCACACTTCAATCCAATCAGTTTTTCAAGTAATTGCTTTTTAATAATTCAAATTTCCTGCACTTCCTCATCTTCACTAGTCACCCTGTTCCCTAATATTTCTGGAAGATTTTCTGTTCCTTCCTCTGTGGAGACAGAACCAACGTATTCACCTCAGGGGACAGGGATCATCTATGTCACCTCATAGGTACCTCAGAGGATGGCACTATGGCACATGGTGGATATGACAACCATTCTTGCATGGAAAGTTCCAGAATCAAACCAGTTCGCTTCATGGTCCTCTCCCTGGTGTGAGACCAAAAGTTATGCTGAAGCAGGTGACACAACTCTGTGACCTCCACATTGTCTAATCAAAGTGGCTTCACACATTGCAACTGGAATAGGTACAACATTGGAAAATATTCCTGGAAATCCCAGAGAGGAGATTGTAGTGACTTGCTCCGCACTGTTTACAGAGCTTCCCTTCTATACAGTCTCTGCTCCATTTGTTAGTCGTGTTGAAGACCCCGATACACTGTGAATGTCCTGCCCACACCTTGTACAGAGTGGGTTCACCAGACCCTCAGCTCTCCCTGAATGAATGCAGCAGCTGGTACACAAACCTGAGGAAACCATTTATAGAACCTTCACTGTTGTTCCAGTGACAGGAGCAGGTCAAATCCATGTATACATGGTACACCCACTCTGTGTTGAAAATGCTTTCGTTCTCAGATTCTTGTCAGTTGCTGATGAACTGTTACATCTCTGCACAGCCCCAATGACCTGAAATATTTGCAATTCCACCCGCCATAGAGTTAGTTGACAATCGCACTATTTTCTGTACCTCAGTCACGATGACAGCAACACCACGATTGCATGGGGAGTTGATTAGAGAAGACGGGCAGGCGAAGGTCTAGCTTGTGGTCTATTAATCGAGGGATCCAGGTAATAACCGAGACCCCGGATTTGATCCCACCACGGTAAATGGTGGAAATTGAATTCAATAAAACACCTGGAATTATGAATCAAATGAAACTATGAAACCATCGTTTGTTGTCAGGAAAACCCACTTGGCTCTCTAATATCCTTCAGGGAAGGAAATTTACCACCTTCACCTGGTCTGGCCTACATGTGACTCCAGACTCTCTGCAACAGGGTTGTCTCTCAGCTGCCCTTTGAAATGGCCAAGTCAGCCACTCTCAGCTGGATCAATCACTACAAAGTCTCAGAGAAATGAAACTGAATGGGCCTAGGCACCTTCAGTTGGTCAAGAAGGCAGCTCAGCAGCATCTTCTCAAGGGCAATTGGCAGGGGAAATAAATGCTGGCCCAGTCAGTGATACCATGTCCCATCAGTGAATATAAGGAGATGAGCACACTCTGGGAAGAGAGGCAGAGGGGACATAACTCAGTTTAAACAACGACTTGGAATGATTTTCAAGAGTATGGGAAAAGGCAGAAAATAAATAAGATTATGCCACATTTTATTGCCATCCCAGCCAATCAGCAATCCCTTTGTTTGCTTCTTATTCTCTCCCTCTCTCTCTCCTTCTGTTCAACTCACTCCTTCTCCTCTTCATAACAAACAATTCTGTCACTAAAATAATCACAATATTTCCCAGCTGCTTTCAGTTCTCACGTATGGTCTGTGGACTCGAAATGTGAACTCTGTCTTTCTCTCAACAGAGGCAGGCAAACATGTTCATTTTCCCCAACACATTTTTTTTTGGTTTCAAAATGGCAGCATCTTCCATTGTTTGATTTAACTCCTAATTTCTTTGATTTCATGGGAATGTCGACATCACTGGGGAGGACAGCATTTGATGACCATCACTGATTGACCTTGACTGTGAGGCTATTCCACAAGGCAGAATAGAGCCAAGCACAATGTTTTGGGTCTGAAGTCACACATAACCCAAACTAGATAAGAATGTTCGATTTCTTTTCCAAACAACATCAGCGAAACAGTTTGGTTTTTAGACAAAATCCTGAGGGACTTATAGTTATTATCAATGAAATTTACTTTTGTTCCAATTGTGGTGATTTGAATTTAAGGTCTGTTATCAGTTGTTGTCGGATATGAATCAGTGTCTTTAGATAATTAGCTTGTGGCTCTGAATTAACCTTCCAGTGACATTAATACTCTGGCACAGTGTCCCTATCTTGGAATTACTTTAGTGACAAAAACAAGTTTGTGATCAAAATATTTGCAACTAAAAGCGTGACGAGAAGAGAGTTGCAATAGTAAAATCTGAATTTTGTCAAGGCTTATAGAATTGGTGATTCAGCAAATGTACTGAAATATGGGTGGAGTCTGGTGATATTATGGAGCCGGCAATGAACAGGTTTGATGATGGACACAATACCAAGAGACAAATTGGTTCAGGGCAAAAAAGGGCCTCGACATTGTGAGCAGTCTCAGTATCAGATGCTTGTGAGGGAGGGGACTGAAATTTGTGGATAATGAATGGAGTATTTAATTGAAACTGAAGTTAGTGGTTTCTGTCCTTGTCAAATATAGACAACAGAAATAGCAATGGAATTCAACATGGTTTAGGGGATGAATGAATGGAGAGAGACATAAAGAGACTTACCAGGAACACCAACAATAGCGAGGATGGGATAGTAACCTGCCTAAAAAATCAGCAGTACACCTTCTATCCGAAAAGATAATAAAGACCAGGAAAGAAAATTAAGACCCAAGGATAAACTCCTGTCCATTGTTGGAACATTCCAGTCCATTGTTCTCAGATTCTGGTCTCTCCTTTCCCTGTCTCTGCAGCTGCCGTTAGTGGTGGATGTGATGCAGTTGCAGAAACAATGGGATGATGCATTGAAAGAAACCCTTACTAATATGAGAGGGAAAGCCTCCAGTTACACAATTAGATTCCATGGAGATTGACACTAATCACAGTCACTGAATAAACATTTCCAGTTAACCCCTTTTCAATACAGCACTTTCAGTCCACAATCATAACTGGACTGGACTGGATGTTGGCATTGCTGGCTATTGGTCTTATCTCCCAATACCAATTGTTGTAGTGAAGTCAGTGGGGAGGGAGAATGACGGACGTTTCCTTTTTGCTCATGACTCTGTCATGTTGTTCATGTACAATGCTACATCCAACAGCCTCCCTCAAAAAAAGCAGTCAAGAGATTGTTACTTTGCTGATCCCTCAATCAACCACTAACTGACAGATTGTCACTGGGCATAATTACCCTGAGCATAAACTTTTTTTTAATAAAGTTTACTGCAGCATGGTGGCTCAGTGGTTAGCACTGTTGCTCACAGGTCCAGTGACATGGGTTCGATTCCAGCCTCAGCTGACTGTCTGTGCGGAGTTTGCACATTCTCTCAGTGTCTGCTTGAGTTTCCTCTGGGTGCTCCAGTTTCCTCCCACAATCTAAAGATGTGTAGGTTCAGTTCACTGGGCATGCTAAATTACCCATCGTGTTCAGGAATATGTAGGTTAGGTGCATTAGTTTAATGTAAATGTACAGTATTAGTTTTGGGTAATGGGCCTGGGAGTGAGTGTGGACTTGTTGGGCTGAAGGACCTGTTTCCACACTGTACGGATTCTATGAACTTCTTCTTGCAGTTTATTTGTTTTAAAGCAGCAATATTTACATTTTTTGACCTCAGACCAAAGCCAAGTGTGGCATGTACAACCAATTTGTTTATTAAAACCTTGTTTATTAAAGAGCCAGGGATGGAATGAATTTGACATTGGCTCAGAGATACAGAGGAATGGGGGCTTTGGCTGTGGAGATTGCGGGGGGTGGGGGGAGGGGGGGGGAGTACAATGATATCCTCCAGCCACCAGTATTCAAACATTACTCTTTCTGACATATTGAATGAAATATAATACAGAGCAAGAAGACAGATTACGTTTGGGAGATGGACTGTCAATCAACAATCTGAACAGAACGGGAGAGTTGTAAATGTGAGGGAGGGAACATATTTTTTGTACACACTGTCTAATCACAGGGTAACAGGTTGATAAGATTGTTCATATCTACGCAGGGTATTCAGAATTTAAACAGGCACAGATAACAAAATGTGCAAGGGTACAGAGAGATTCCAGGATAATAACAGTAGATGTTAGCGAGTTTTGAGAAGATTTGTAGCTCAGGTTGAGGTTCTGGATGTAAGTTTGCTGGCTGAGCTGTTAGGTTCATTTTCAGACGTTTCATCACCATACTGCGTAATATCTTCAGTGAGCCTCTGGATGAAGCTCCAACTGGAGAAATTAGATTAGATTATTTTAGATTAGATTACTTTACAGTGTGGAAACAGGCCCTTCAGCCCAACAAGTCCACGCCAACCCGCTGAAGCGCAACCCACCCATACCCCTACATTTACCCCTTACCTAACACTACGGACAATTTAGTATGGCCCATTCACCTAATCTGCACATCTTTGGACTGTGGGAGGAAACCGGAGCACCCGGAGGAAACCCACGCAGACACGGGGAGAATGTGCAAACTCCACACAGTCAGTCTGATCTGTATTAAAAGCTTTCAAATAAAACCGATTTCCTGAGATTCGCATATTTAGATGGATTTTTGCATAACGTTTTTTTCTGGAACATGAAAAAGAAACAGCCTCCGATGTAACTCAAGTGTACTGGCACAACAGCTCAAGTAATGGACCATATTGGGCAAATATAACCAAGTTCAACCTCGAGACTCGTCAAAATAAAGCAAAACAGTTGGCACAATGGAAACCTGAAATACAAACAGGAAATGAGAGAGAAATGCAGCAGCTGAGGTTACATCTGAATAGAGAAACAGAGCAAACATATCGACTCTGATATGATGTTGTTGTGAAAAACTTATATTGGAGTCAAGACGTTAACTCGGTTTCTGTCTATTCAGATGCTGCCAGACCTACTGAGTTTCTCTCCAGCAGTTTAATTTTTGTGTCTTCTTTCTGAACTGTGACAAATTGTCTGATGTGAACAGGAACAGCAAAGCTGCCGTGTCAGAGGACTCTCAAGTATTTGGTGATGGACAGTAAATGAGAAATCATGACGTTTCCTTATTAAACGTCCCTATATCAATAATCAATTACATTTTTATAACTTGCCATGAATATGTTGATCTCAGTGGCATTGACATCGCATGATCAATCCTCTGATTGTTTTGAAAACAAATGGGATTGTTACCTCAATGTCTTGTCATGTTTCTGATGTCACTGGGGTCGCACTCATACAGCAAGGTCTTCCCGTACTGAGACTCCAGAACAAACCGTGAAAACATAAAATATCTTGGTATTTTAACATATTCATTCATGGGTTTTGGAAGGCACCAACAAGGGCAGAGTTTATTTGGCATCCCCAATAGCTTTGGACAAAGTAACAGAGAGTTGCCCGCCTTGAACCTCTTCAATCCAAATGGCATTGTCATACACAAAGAGCTGTATGGAAGGGGATTCCAAGATTTCTAATAAATGATCATGAAGGAATGGTAAATTAGACATAAGCAAGCCTGAAATATGCCTGACGGAGTATAACTAGTGATGTTGAAATATGAATGCATAGGATGCATAGAAGGATCCCAAGGCCTGGACATTACAATGTCCGTAAAACGCCATGAGATCATGGGAACCTGGGGCTGTGCATAGGAATGCCCATTATTGATTTGGTTTCCCACGGATTTGGGTCTGCTTCATTAATGTCCATTAGGGAAGGAAACTGCCATCCTTACATGGTTTGGTCTTCATGTGACTCCAGACCCACAGCAATGTGGTAGCCTCTAACCTGTACAGTGGGCAATTAGTGATGGGCATAAAATGCTGCCTCATCAGCGACGCCCTCATCCTGTGAATGAATAAAACAGAATATGGTCAATTATTAAATTGTTCAACGCTAATGTTATTCCAGCTGTTTCCCACTATAACCTTAATGACACCGATACCATTGGATACAGCTTTTCCTTCATTATAATACAGACTTCCAGCTGTAAGAGTATTATTTCTCAAAGAAGAATAAACTTCTTCTTTCTAGACACTCACTGAACTTGTTGACTGTCTCCATGATTGGGTCTCATGTTCTTGTGACTCAAAGAACATAGAACATAGAATGTTACAGTGTAGTACAGGCCGTTCGGCCCTCAATGCTCTGCCGACCTGTGAAAATAATCTGATGCCCATCTAATCTACACCGTTCTATTATTATTCATGTCTGTCTAATGCCCATTTAATGCCCTGAGTCTACTCCTGTTGCAGGCAGGCCGTTCCACACCCCTACTACTCCCTGAGTAAAGAAACTACCCCTGATATCTGTCCTCAATTTAAAGCTACATCCCCTCATGTTACCCTTCCCCATCCAAAGAAAAAGGCTCTCACTGTCCACCCTATCTAACCCTCTGATTATCTTATAAATCTCAATTCAGTCACCTCTGAAACTTCTCTCCAACGAAAATGCCTCAGTTCCCTCAGACTTTCCACATAAGACCTTCTTTCCAAACCAGGCAACATCCTAGCATATCTCTTCTGAACCCTTTCCAAAGCTTCCACATCCTTCCTATAATGTGGTGACCAGAAGTGGATGCAATACTCCAGGTGCGGCCTTACCAGTGTCTTGTACTGCTGAAGCATGACCTCTTGGTTCTGAAACTGTACTGTACCTTTAAGGGAGCTGAAACTTTTGACTGTCACAGAGTGTGCTGAAAAAATTAAAAATGTAACATTTGGTTGTGTAACAAATAGCTGGAGCTGCGTTGCCATTGTACACAACAGATTCAAATTTGGCCAATCACTTTAAATTTTGCCCCAGATACCAAAATCCAATTGAATTTGCATTTTACTGACATGAATGATATCAAACCAATGAGCTGGTCTGATGTTTTGGGGTATATAAAATCAGGTATTTTGAACAGTTGGGGAGAACAGCAAAAAACAGCCAAGCACCAACAGACTCCCTGCAGAGTAGCTCCCTGAAAGGTACCTGTCTGTAAGAAATTCATGCAGCAGAAGACCAAAGACGACCTCGAGGAATCTACAGAGGAGGTTTGACATCTGAAGATGATAATGAGGTTTGAAAATTGATTTGCCGTAAAATTTAAGAGGGAATTTATCGGACCAGTTTTGGCGAGTGGAAGGTCAAAATAGGTTTCAGAGAAAGGAGTTGTAAATAGTTGTTTAATGTTCTCCTTTGGACTTAAAGAATAAAATTGTTGAGTTTTCTTCAGTAGTGAGCTTTGGGATTGTACTTTGCTACTCAAAATGTAACACATTACAGTGCGAGGTGAGCTTCTCTGTATGTCTGGTTTAAATTAGCAGAGTCTCCATCAGACACCTTGGAACAGGTTTGGCACAGGGTAGATAGAAATTAAATCCGAGTCTACTCTTTTAAAATGAAAGTACAACTGCCTCAACTTTGTCATTAAACACCCCCACGGCAGAGACAACAATGGCTTCGACTCAATGTGGGATTCCCTCTACTGCTTTGAACTGAAAATAAAATTAAAACAAAAGTCCCTCCTTATTGGCTGCTTTGAAAATACCCCCAGGACAGGGACATACAGTCATGGAGTCAGAGAGCCCTTTGGCCCAAACTGGTCCATGCTGTTCAAAATGTCAACCTCTGCTAACACCATTTCCCTGCGCTTAACCCATATCCTTCTTAACCTTTCCAATCCATATATTTGTCCAAATGCCTTTTTAATGATGTTAATGTACCTGCCTCAACAATCTCCGCCAGCAGCTCATTCCAGATGCGTACCACCCTTTGTGTAAAAATGTTGCCCCTCAGATCCACTTATAATCTTTCACCTCTCATCTGAAACTGGTGTCCTTGTGTCGTTGAGTCCCCTGGAAAAACACTGAGTGTATTCACCCTATCCATGCTTCTCATCCACTTATATGCTTCTATAAATTCCCCGCTCCGTCTCCTGTGCTGTAAAGGAAACTATCCTAGCTTGTCCTACCCCTCTCCCTATAACTCAGACTGTACTGGCTATATCCTTGTAACTTCTTCTACACTCTTTCTTGTTTAATCATATCTTCCTGTAGGAAGGTGACCAAAACTGAATACAATACTCCAAGTGTGGCCTCAACAACATCCTGTACAACTGCAACATAACTTCCTAATTTCTGTACTCAGTGCCCTGACTGATGAAGGCCAGTGAGCCAAATGCCTTCTTCACTGCCCTGTCCACTGTGACTCCACTTTCAAAGAACTGAACACCTCATCTCCAAAGTCTGTCTATTCCACTGCAATCCATTCACCATGAAACTCCTAACTTGATTTGACTCCAAGACGTCACACTTATCTATATTAAACTCTATTTGCCATTTCTTAGCCCATTTCCACAGGTGATCAAGGTCCACCTTTCCCACTGTCCAGAATACCGTCTATTTTAGTGTCATCTGAAAATTACTAACCATGTCTCGTACATTCTCATTCAAATCATTGATACAGACAATAAACAGCACTTACCCTTCAGGCAGTCCACGAGTCTCCACAGGCCTCCCAGCCCTCCAGGCATCATTCCACCAATACCCTCTGCTTCCTCCCATCAAGCCATGATAGTGTTCGATACAGAATAGAGCTCCCGCCACTCTTTTAAGCAGAAAGTTATCTCCCTCTGCGATGTCTTCATCAAACACTTCCATGACAGCTGCAGCTCTTTGTTCAATACAGAATAAAGGTTCTCTGTATTGTCCCAGGATAGGTACAGCACAGTATTATTTACCAAATAAAGGTCACTTCGATTTTAAAAAAGGAGAGAACAGCACATGCTCAAAATTGGGAATTGCTGGAAAATCTCAGTAGGTCTGGCAGCACCTGAGGAGGGAAAACAGAGTTAATGTTTCAATTTCGGTGACACTTCTACAGAATCCTTTGTCAACTCCGCTTTCCCTCCACAGATATTGAAAGATCACTCTGAGCTGTTCCCATCAAACACTCCAGGATAGACACCACACAAGGTTATGAATAGAGTAATGATTATCCTACGCTGGCCTTTGTCAAACATACAGACCATGTTCAGTGTGGGGTTCAATAATGAATATACCTCTGCCCACACTGTTTCCATCAAATTCTCCCAGGACAGGAACAGTACGGGTTAGACATGAAGTAAACATTCTCCGACACTAGTCCTTATCATTTACCCAGGCCATATTGAGCATGGTAGATTTTTATTAAATCAAGCCCAGAACTGTCCTCATCAAACAATCTCTGGATAGCTACAGTACAGTGTTAGGTATAAATTCTGCACTCCTACATCAAACACTGAAGGAGAGTACAGCGTGGGATTAGATACAGAGTAAAGGTCATTCTGCACAGACCCATAAAACACTTCTGAACAGGTGAA
>NW_025215315.1:24547-27919 GCF_004010195.1 Chiloscyllium plagiosum
TCCCTACCTTTTATCTTAGCCTGCTTGGCACACCCTCCTCATTCCTGAAGAAGGGCTTATGCCCGAAACGTCGATTCTCCTGCTCCTTTGATGCTGCCTGACCTGCTGCGCTTTTCTGGCAACACATTTTAAAGCTCTGATCTCCAGCATCTGCAGTTCTCACGTTCTCCTTTCAATGTTAGCTCATCCAGTCGTTCCATCCCTCTACTTATCTCCATATCCTTCTCCAGCTCTTTCACCCTCATCTATGTAAACTTCACCCTCCCTCACAACCATCTCCACCTTCGGAACCTCCTCCAGTTTGTGCGATACTCCCTGTGTTTGGAACCGAGTCTGACTGGGAAAAGCTGCTTGATTCACAGCCTTCCTATTTAAATAAGTTTGAGAACATATTTGTTAGGGAAGGTTTAAACTAATGTGGTGGGAAATAGTGACCAATTGAGAGGGTTAGTGACAGTAAGGAGGTAACAACTAAAGCCTGTGAGGAGCTAGATAATGAAGTCAGCGTGACTAAGGGGAAGAGAAGACAGAGAGCAGATGATGACGCAAAGGGACTGCTGGTCTGAGACGCATTCATGTAGTAGGTAAGGCAGATGAACTTTGGGCTTGGTTTAGTATCTGAGATGTTATTGCTCTTACTGGTTGAGGGAAGGGCATGACTGGCAACTAAGTATCCCAGGATATCAATGCTTCAGGCGGGATATAGAGGGAGGTAAAAGGGGTGAAGGAGTTGCATTTCCAGTCAGAGAGGATATCACAGCTGTGCTGAAGGAGGGCACAATGGAGAACCCGATCAGTGAGGCAATATGGGCAGAGCTCAAAAATAGGAAGGGTGCGGTAACAATGTTGGGGCTGTACAACAGGCCTCCCAACCATGAGCGTGAGACAGAGGGACAATATGTAACCAGGTTATGGAAAGATGTAGGAGCAGCAGGGTGGTGGTGATAGGAGATTTTAATTTTCCCAAAAATAACTCGGACTTACTTATTGTTAAAGGTCTAGATGGAGCAGAATTTGTAGAGAGCATGCAGAAGGTTTTTATAGAGTAAATAGTCCAACTTGGGAAGGGGCCAGAAAGGACCTGGTTTGGGGGAATGAGCCTGGCCAGGTGGTTGAACATTCAGTGGGGGAGTACTTTGGAAATAGTGATCACAATTCCGTAAGTTTTAGAATACTTTTGAACAAAGATGAGAGTAGTCATAAAGGAAGAGTGCTAAATTGGGGGAAGGCCAATTATAGCAAAATTTAGCAGGAGGTCGGGAATGTGGATTGAGAGCAGCTTTTTGAAGGCAAATCCACATTTGATGCGTGGGAGGCTATTAAAGAGAGGTTGATTTTGGTGTTCCTTTGAAAATGTGGGACAGAACTGACAAGATAAGGAAACCATGGATGACAGGCAAAATTGTGAGACTAGCTAGGAGGCAAAACAAAGCATACATAAGGTCAAGGTGATGAAAACTGGAAGCTTGGGAAGAATGTCAGGAAAGTAGGATCGATCTGAAATGAGAAATTACAAGGACAAAAAGAGCTTATGAATTATCTTTAACATACGGGGTTAAGGAAAATCCCAAAGCCTTTTATTCACACATAAGGAGCAAGAGGGAACGAGAGAAAGTTTTGGCCCGCTCAGGACAAAGGAGGAAAGTTATGCATGGAGTCAGAGAAAATGGATGAGAGTCTTAGCAAGTACTTTGCATCAGTGTTCACCAAGAAGAGGGACACGATGGATGGTGATTTTCGGGATAGATGTTTGACTACTCTCAGTCATGTCAGCATAAAGAGAGAGAAAGTGTTGAGTAGACAAGTCCCCGGATCCAGATGGGATCAATCCCAGGTTGCTGAGGGAAACGAAAGAGGAAAAAGCTGGTCATTAACAGATATCTTTGCAGCAAGCTTGATCATGGGTGAAGTCTCGGAGGACTGTAGAATTGCTCATGTTTCCTCTTGTTTAAGAAGGGCAGCAGGGGATAATCAAGGTAATTATAGATCAGTGAGCCTGATGTCAGTGGTAGGGGAACTGCTGGAGAAGATACTGAGGGATGGGTTCCATTGACATTTAGAAGAGCTTATCAGTAATAGGCAGCATGGTTTTGTGCAGGAAATGTCATGTTTTACAACTTAACAGAAATCTTTGAGGAAATGATAAATGTGACTGATGAGAGAAGTGTTGTAAGTGCCACATACATGGACTTCAGTAAGGTGTTTGATATGATTCCTCATGGTGGGCTGATGGAGAAAATGTAGTTATGTGTGGTCCAGGGTTTGTGAACTGGTTGGATAGAGACCTGGCTGGTCTGCAGGAGACAAAGAGTAGTCGTGGAAGGCAGTTTCTCAAAATGGAGAACTGTGACCAGTGATGTTTCACAGGGATCTGTATTGAGACCACTGCTGTTTATGATATATATAAGTGATCTGGAGGAAGATATAGGTGGTCTGATTAGCACATTAATAGGTGGCGCTAAGATTGTTGGAGTAGCAGATAGTGAAGGGGGCTGTCAGAGAATACAGCAGAATATAGATAGATTTGAGAGTTATACGGAGAAATGGCAGCTGGAGTTCAGTCTGGGCAAATGCGAGGTGGTACATTTTGTAATTTCCAATTCAAGAGCGAACTACACGGTAAAGGGAAAGCCCTGTGGAAAATTGATGTAGAGAGAGATCTGGGTGTTGAGGTTAATTATTCCCTGAAGATGGCAACGGAGTTCGATAGAGTGGTCAAGAAGGCATTCGGCACGCTCTCCTTCATCGGACAGGGTACTGAGTATAAGAGCTGGCAGGGCATGTCAGAGTTGTACAGGACTTTGTAGTACTGCATACAGTTTTGGTTGCCGCATCACCAGAAGGATGTGGATGTATTAAAGAGGGTGCCGAGGAGGTTCACCAGGATGTTGTCTGGTATGGTGATCACTTGCTATGATGAGAAGTTGAATAAAATAGGATTATTTTCATGAGAAAAACGAAGGTTGAAGGGGGACCTGATTGATGTCTACAAAATCATGAGAGGCATAGACAGGGTGGACAGCAAAAAGCTTTTTCCCCAGAGTGAGGGATTAATTGCTTGGGGTCACGAGTTCAAGGTGAGAGGGGAAAAGTTTAAGGGAAATATGCATGGAAAGTTCTTTACACAGAGGGTGGTGGATGTCCAGAATGCATTGGCTGGGGAGGTGGTAGAGGCAGGTATGATAGCGTCATTTAAGATATATCTAGACAGACACATGAATGGGCAGGGAGCAGAGGCATACTGATCCTTAGGAAATAGGCAACAGATTTAGATAGAGGATCCGGATTGGCGCAGGCTTCGAGGGCTGAAGGGCCTGTCCCTGTGCTGTAATTTTCTTTGTTCTTTGTTCTCTGTTCTGATACCTGTAAACT
>NW_025215315.1:29108-33878 GCF_004010195.1 Chiloscyllium plagiosum
ACTGGATAACTGCAATGGATGGAATCCGAGATTATCTCTGAGATGGTTTTCTATCACAACATAGAATGGGCTATTCTAGATCAAGTGCTGTGGAAGGACAAATGTCTAATAATGTCATTATAAACGAGTTCTGTGAGCACAGAACCATAATATTATACAATCTTTTATTGAGGTTGAAACTGATTAAGCGAAGATCATACGACACAGAAGTGGAATTAAGCCATTGGCCTATCAGGTATTTCTGCGATTGAATGAGATCATGTTGGATATGATGATCCCAAACTCTACTTTCCCGTGTTTTCCATGTAACCCTTGTTTCCCTGCTTAAGTAAAATGTGGCCATTTCTACTGTAAACATACTGAAAGACCCAGCCTTGACAGCCTTCTGCAGTAAGGAATTCCACAGATTCACGATCCTCTGAGTGAACACATTCCTCCTCATCACTGTCTTTAGATTAGATTCCCTACAGTGTGGCAGCAGGCTATTTGGCCCAACAAGTCCCTCTGAAGAGTCCCAATCCAGACCTATTCCCTTACATTTTATCTCTGACTGATGCACCTAACACTGTGGGCAACTTAGCCTGGCAAAGTTACCTGATCTGCACATCTTTGGATTGTGGGAGGAAACCAGAGCACCTAGAGGAAGCCAACGCTGACACGGGGAGAATGTGCACAATCCAGACAGTCACCCGAGGCTGGAATCAAACCCGGGTCCCTAGCGCTGAACTGCTGATTTGGATGCTGCCTGAATTGCTGTGCTCTTCTAGCACCACTGATCCAGAATCTGGTTTCCAGCATCTGCAGTTATTGTTTTTACCTCAGCAGTGCTAACCGCTGAGCCATCATGTATCGTGAACGAGTGAGCCCTTGCTTGAATTTTATGCCACCTGGTTGCAGCTTCTCCCACTAGAGAAACCAAAGGGAATGCCAAAGATAATTATTGCAGATGACCAGATGATTGGTGGAGTTAGAACATAGAACATAGAAGAATACAGCGCAGTACAGGCCCTTTGGCCCTCGATGTTGCGCCGATCCAAGCCCACCTAACCTATACTAACCCACTTTCCTCCATATACCTATCCAATGCCCGCTTAAATGCCCATAAAGAGGGAGAGTCCACCACTGCTACTGGCAGGGCATTCCATGAACTTACGACTCGCTGAGTGAAGAACCTACCCCAACTTCAGTCCTATATCTACCCCCCCCACCTTAATTTATAGCTATGCCCTCTTGTAATACCCGACTCCATACGCGGGAAAAGGTTCACACTGTCAACCCTATCTAACCCCCTAATCATCTTGTACACCTCAATCAAGTCACCCCTAAACCGTCTTTTCTCTAATGAAAACAGCCCCAAGTGCCTCAGTCTTTCCTCATACGATTTTCCTTCCATACCAGGCAACACCCTGGTAAACCTCCTCTGCACCCGTTCCAGTGCCTCCAAATCCTTCCTATAGTATGGCGACCAAAACTGCACACAATATTCCAGATGCGGCCGCACCAGAGTCTTATACAACTGCATCATGACCTCAGGACTCCGGAACTCAATTCCTCTACCAATAAAAGCCAGTACGCCATATGCCTTCCTCACCACACTATTTACCTGGGTGGCAACTTTCAGAGATCTGTGTACATGGACACCAAGATCCCTCTGCTCATCCACACTACCAAGTATCCGACCATTAGCCCAGTACCCCATCTAAAGGCATCGAGAGCATTGATACATATAAAAATGACAAACAGCAATGGTCCCAAAACAGATCCTTGCGGAACACCGCTAGTGACGGCACTCCATGAAGAAACTTTGCCATCAACTACTACCCTCTGTCTTCTTCCATCCAGCCAATTCCTAATCCAAACCTCCAACTCACCCTCAATGCCATATCTCCGTATTTTCTGCAGTAGCCTACCATGGGGAACCTTATCAAACGCCTTACTAAAATCCATATATACCACATCTACCGCTTTCCCCTCATCAACCTCCTTCGTCACCGTTTCAAAGAATTTAAAAGGTGTAGACACTAAGGAAGGCTATCAAAGTTTACAGCAGGATACACATCAGCTTGAAAGGTAGATGGAGAAATAGCAAATTTAGTTTCATGTGGACAAGTATGAGATAGTATGGAGACTGTGGGGCAATGATATATTAAGAGATCTTGATGCATGTCCATAGCTGCCTGAAATTGGTAAAACAAGTGGATAAGGTGGGAAAGAAAGCACATCGAAAGCCTGTCCCCATTACTTGCAGATTTGGGTATCGAGGGTTGAACATCATGCTCTAACTGTTTGAGACTGGTTTGGACACAATTGGTGTACTGCGGGCAGTTCTCATTACCACATAATAGGAAGGATATGGAGAATTTGGAAAGGGTGCAAAAGCACATTACCAGAATGTAGCCTGTGTTCGATGTTTTAAGAATGTGTTAGCTTTCTGGTGTGATTGGACAAACTTGGATTGTTTTGTCAGAGTGTAAGTGACTGAGGGGCGACCAGGTATAGGAATATAAAATTAGGAGAGGCAAGGATAATGTGAATAATTGAAATTTCTTTTTGAATGGGCAAGTGACAAATACAATGGTGCATAGGATTAAGATGAGACGGAAATGTTTAAATTAGATGCCTGAGGGAAGTTTTTTTTTACGTAAAGAATAGAAAGTGCCTTGGGAGATTGTAGAAGCAGAAATGTTAGCAAAGTTTTCAAGTGGCAAATGGACAGACATATGAACATATAGCAAATAGAGCAATATGGACCATTTGCAGGCAGATGGTATTCGACAGGAATAACATCATGGTCAAAAAAGCCATGGTGAGCACTAATCTATTTTCTGACTTCCAGGCATCTACCCTGTCAAAACCCTTTGGAATCTTGAATGTTTCATGAAATTTTTCACACATTCTTCTCAAGTCCAATGAGTTCAAACTCAATCCATTCATGATCTTCTCATGAGCAAAGCCCTCGATTGTCAAGATCAGTCTAGTGAACCTTCTCACGCCTGCCTTCAATGCAATCATTCTGTTCAGAACGTTCTGGGTGTGGTCTGAGTCGTACTTTGTATAGTTTCAGCAACACCTCCCTTACTTTATTCTCCATTCCCTTTGAAATAAATGCCAGCATTTGATTTGCCTTCTCCACTACCCGTGGAACCTGTAAGCAACCTTTTTCAGATTGACACACAAGGGACTCCCAAAACCCTTTGAGCAAATACTCTGAAACCAAATGGTGTTAGCCTGACAGTAAGTTTGGAATGTGCTGGAATGTATGAGAAAGGATATGACAATAAAAATAACTGGACTCTTGGAAACAATGGGAGACACGTTTTACAATAGATATTTCTTTCTATGAGCCTGTTTGATTTTATTTGTTGGTATGGCTATAGGCAGAATAGCTAGTAGAATAGTTAAGAATGAGGGAGGGGAATGGTGGTGGGGGAATATGGTTTATTTGAAGTTTCTGAAGCTTTTTGACAAGGTTCCACAAGGGCTAAACAATAAATAAGGAGAGAATAGAGGCCTGTAAAGATCAACAATGCCGTCTAAGTGTGGAACCAGAGGAGATGGGTGGGATGTTGACAAAAATCTCCCGTCAGAATTTACTGAGGAGAAAGACATGAACAATTGGAAACTTGGGAAATACATAGTGATGCTTTGGAAAGAATCCACAACAGAAAAGAAAAGGTACTGGAAGTCTTCAAACGAATAGAGGTACCTTAATCCTCAGGAGCTCATCAGGTGGATCCCAGGGTATTCTGGCAAGCTAGGGACCCCTAACCGAGATTATGTGTGTCATCGACAGTGACGGTGGGGTGCCATAAGACTGGAGGGTGGCTAATGCTTTTCCATGTGGTTCCCTTGTTCAAGAAGGGAAGTAGGGATAACTCTAGTAACTATAGGCCGGTGAGTCTCACTTCTGTTGTGGGCAAAGTCTTAGAGAGAATTGTAAGGGATAGGATTTATGAACATCTGGATAGGAATAATGTGATCAAGGATAGTCAGCATGGTTTTGTGAAGATCAGGTCGTGCCTCACAAACCTTATTGAATTCTTTGAGAAGGTGACTAAGGAGGTGGACGAGGGTAAAGCAGTAGATGTGGTGTATATTGATTTTAGTAAGGCGTTTGATAACGTTACCCATGGTAGGCTACTGCAAAAAATACGGAGGTATGGCATTGAGGGTGAGTTGGAGGTTTGGATTAGGAGCTGGCTGGCTGGAAGAAGACAGAGGGTAGTAGTTGATGGTAAAGGTTCATCTTGGATCTGTTTTGGGACCTTTGCTGTTTGTCATTTTTATAAATGACCTGGAGGAGGGGCGAGAAGGTTGGGTAAGTAAGTTTGTGGATGATACGAAAGTCGGTGGAGTTGTTGACAGTGAGGAAGGATGTGTCAGGTTACAGCGGGATATAGATAAGCTGCAGAGCTGGGCAGAAAGGTAGCAAATGGAATTCAATGTAGGTAAGTGTGAAGTGATTCACTTTGGTAAGAGTAACAATAAGATGGGGTACTGGGCTAATGGTCGCATACTTGGTAGTATGGATGAGCAGAGGGATCTTGGTGTCCATGTACACAGATCTCTGAACGTTGCCATCCAGGTAAATAGTGCGGTGAAGAAGGCATATGGCGTACTGGCTTTTATTGGTAGAGGAATTGAGGTCCGGAGCCCTGAGGTCATGTTGCAGTTGTATAAGACTCTGGTGCGGCCGCATCTGGAGTATTGTGTGCAGTTGTGGTCGCCGTACTATAGGAAGGATGTGGAGGCACTGGAACGGGTGCAGAG